>NC_052636.1:12717377-12964027 GCF_016161935.1 Mauremys reevesii | reverse complement strand
CAGGCTGAGCAGGAACAGTACAGGGGCTCAGGCCTCTGGCGGCAGGCTGAGCAGGAACAGTACAGGGCTCGGGCCTCTTGCGGCAGGCTGAGCAGAATTGCAGTACAGGGGCTCAGGCCTCTTGGCAGGCTGAGCACTGAACAGTACAGGGCTCAGGCCTCTTAAGCCAGGCCGAGGCAGGGGTGCTGAGTACAGGGCTCAGGCCTCTTGCGGCAGGCCGAGCAGGAGGAACAGTGCAATGCCCCAACACGGCAGGCGAGCAGGGAACAGTACAGGGGCTCAGGCCTCTTGCGGCAGGCCGAGCAGGAACGTTACAGGCTCAGGCCTCTTGCGGCAGGCGAGCAGGGAGACAATTACAGGGCTCCAGGCCTCTTGCGGCAGGCAGGCAGGGAACAATTACAGGGCTCAGGCCTCTTGCGGCCCAGCCGAGCAGGGAACAGTACAGAGGCTCAGGCCTCTTCGCGGCGGGCAGGCAGGGAACAGTACAGGGCTCAGGCCTCTTGCGGCAGGCGAGCAGGGAACAGCCTGGGGGCTCCAGGCCTGCTTGAAACGCCGAGCGGGAGACAGTGATACAGGGCTCCAGGCCTCTTGCGGCAGGCAGGCAGGAACAGTACAGGGCTCAGGCCTTGCCTCTTGCGGCGAGCCCGAGGCAGGGAACAGTACAGGGGCTCTCAGGCCTCTTGCGGCAGGCCGGCCGTGAGCAGCTGCAGGAGCTCAGGCCTCTTGCGGCGGGCCCGGGCCGTGAACAGTACAGGGCTCGGAGAGGCGCTGCTGCAGGTGGGCCGGGAGCAGTACAGGAGCTCAGGCCTCTTGCGGCAGGCCGAGCAGGGGAACAGTCTGGGGCTCAGGCCTCTTAGAGGCAGGCCGGGCAGGGAACAGTGCAGGGCTCAGGCCTCTTGCGGCAGGCGAGCAGGGAACAGTACAGGGAGGCTCAGGCCTCTTGCGACGGGTGAGCGGGGAACAGTACAGGGCTCAGGCCTCGCTGGCAGGCCGGAGCAGGGAACAATGCAGGGGCTCGGGCCTCTTTGCGGCAGGCAGGCAGAACAATTACCACAGGAGCAGGCCTGCCCAAACGGCGAGCGAGAACAATGCAGAACTCTGGGAATATCTTGCGGCAGGCGAGCAGGAACAATGCAGAGGTTCAGGCCTCTGCGGCGGGCCGGGCAGGGAACAGTGAGGGCTCGGGCCTCTTGCGGCGAGCGGGCATTGAACAGTACAGGAGCTCAGGCCTCTTGCGACGGGCGGGCAGTGAACAATTACAGGGAGCTCAGGCCTCTTGCGTGACGGGCGAGGAACGACACAGGAGCTCGGGCCTCCTGCGGCAGGCGAGCAGTGAACAATTACGGGCTCAGGCCTCTTCGGCGGGCGAACGGTGAACAGTACAGGGGCTCAGGCCTCTTTGCGGCCGAGCCAGGCAGGGCGTGCACAGGGCTCCAGGCCTCTGTGGCAGGCTGAGCCGTGAACAGTACAGGGCTCGGGCCTCTTCGCGGCAGGCTGGGCAGGGAACGAATACAGGGGCTCGGGCCTTGCGGCAGGCCGGCCGTAAACAGTACAGGGCTCAGGCCTCTTCAGCGGGCTGGTGTGGAACAGTGCAGAGCTCAGGCCTCTTTAGCGGCAGGCTGAGCCGTGAACAGTAGGAGCTCAGGCCTCTTGCGGCAGGCAGGGCAGGGGAACGAGTACAGGGCTCAGGCCTCTTGCGGCAGGCTGAGCGGGGAACAGTACAGGGGGCCTCAGGCCTCTTGCGGCAGGCCGGGCAGGAACAGTGCAGGAGCTCAGGCCTCCTGCGGCCCAGGCCGAGCGGGAACAGTGCAGGAGCTCAGGCCTCCTGCGTGAGCGAGCGGGGTGATACAGGGAGCTCGGAGCCTCTTAGCGGCAGGCCGAGCAGTGAACAGTACAGGGCTCAGGCCTCTTGCGGCAGGCCGAGCAGGGAACAGTACAGGGGCTCTTGGGCCTCTGCGGCAGGCGAGCAGGGAACAGTACAAGCTCTCAGGCCTCTTGCGGCAGGCGGGCAGGGAACAGTACAGGAGGCTCAGGCCTCTTGCGGCAGGCGGGCCGAGGGAACAGTTACAGGGGCTCAGGCCTCCTCTGCGGCAGGCGAGGCAGGGGAACAGTACAGGGGCTCCTTCCAGGCCTCTTGCGGCAGGCTGAGCAGTAAACAGTACAGGGCTCAGGCCTCTTGCGGCAGGTGAGGCCGTAAGGGACAGCTACAGGAGCTCCAGGCCTCTTGCCCGTGGCAGGCTGAGCCGTGAACAGTACAGGGGCTCAGGCACTCTTGCGGCTGCAGGCTGAGGCAGAAGTAGAACAGTACAGGGGCTCAGGCCTCTTGCGGCCCAGGCTGAGCAGGGAAACAGTATACAGGAGCTCAGGCCTCTGGCGGCAGGCCGAGCAAGAGGGCGTGAACAGTACAGAGCCTCAGGCCTCTTGCGGCAGGCTGAACCGAGAACAATTACAGGAGCTCAGGCCTCTTACGCTTCGAAGAGCCGGAGCAGAGAGGTGCTCATCACAGAGGCTCAGGGCCTGCGGCCAGGCAGGCAGGGAACAGTACAGAGCAGGCACTCTTGCGGCAGGCGAGCAGGGAACAATACCAGGGACTCCAGGCCTCTTCACGGCAGAGCCAGGCAGGAACAGTACAGGGCTCAGGCCTCTTGCGACGGAAGCTGGGCAGGGAACAGTAAAGGGCTCGGCCTCTTACGGCAGTGACAGGGAACAGTACAGGAGCTCAGGCCTCTTAGGCAAACTGAGCAGGGAGTGTTGGGAGCTCAGGCCTCTGCGGCAGAGGCTGAGCAGGAACAGTACGGGGCTCAGGCCTCTGCGGCGACTGGGCAGGAACAATTACAGAGGGCTCAGGCCTCTTGCGGCAGGCTGAGCAGGAACAGTGCAGGGGCTCAGGCCTCTTGCGGCAGGCTGAGCAGGGGAGCAGTACAGGGGGCTCGGGCCTCTTCACGACAGGCTGAGCGAGGAACAGTGCAGGGGCTCGGGCCTCTTGCGTGAGCTGAGCGAGGAACAGTAAAGGGGCTCGGCCTCTTGCTGACAGGCTGAGCAGGGGAACAGTGATACAGGGGGCTCAGGTACCTCTTGCGGCAGGCTAGGCAGAGGAGGTAGTACGGGCTCAGGCCTCTGGCCAGGCTGGGCAGGAATGTCTAGGAAACAGGCCTCTTGCGGCAGGCTGAGCAGGGAGTGTGCAAGCTCAGGCCTCTTGCGGCAGGCTGGGCGAGGAGCAGTACAGGGGCTCTCAGGCCTCTGCGGCCCAGGCTAGAGCAGGGTACAGTACAGGGCTCAGGCCTCTGGCCAGGCTGAGCACTGAACAGTACAGAGCTCAGGCCTCTTTGTCAGGCAGGTGAGGAGGAACAGTACAGGGGCTCCAGGCCTCTTGCGGCAGGCAGGCAGGGAACAGTACAGG
The DNA here is from genome assembly GCF_016161935.1 of Mauremys reevesii. Taxonomy (NCBI): domain Eukaryota; kingdom Metazoa; phylum Chordata; order Testudines; family Geoemydidae; genus Mauremys; species Mauremys reevesii. The sequence continues at coordinate 12,960,627 of NC_052636.1, read as the reverse complement.
GGCTCCAGGCCTCTTGCGGCAGGCTGAGCAGGCAGGGGCTCAGGCCTCTTGCGGCAGGCTGAGCAGGGAACAGTACAGGGCTCAGGCCTCTTGCGGCAGGCTGAGCAGGGAACAGTACAGGGGCTCAGGCCTCTTGCGGCAGGCTGAGCAGGGAACAGTACAGGGCTCAGGCCTCTTGCGGCAGGCTGAGCAGGGAACAGTACAGGGCTCAGGCCTCTTGCGGCAGGCTGGGAACAGTACAGGGGCTCAGGCCTCTTGCGGCAGGCTGAGCAGGAACAGTACAGGGGCTCAGGCCTCTTGCGGCAGGCTGAGCAGGGAACAGTACAGGGCTCAGGCCTCTTGCGGCAGGCTGAGCCGGGAACAGTACAGGGCTCAGGCCTCTTGCGGCAGGCTGAGCAGGGCAGGGCTCAGGCCTCTTGCGGCAGGCTGAGCAGGGAACAGTACAGGGGCTCAGGCCTCTTGCGGCAGGCTGAGCAGGGAACAGTACAGGGGCTCAGGCCTCTTGCGGCAGGCTGAGCAGGGACCAGTAGAGGGGCGCAGGCCTCTTGCGGCGGGCTGAGCAGTGAACAGTACATGGGCTCAGGCCTCATGCGGGAGGCTGAGCAGGGCACTGTACAGGGCCTCAGGCCTCTTGCGGCAGGCTGAGCCGGGAACAGTACAGGGGCTCAGGCCTCTTGCGGCAGGCCGAGCAGGGAACAGTACAGGGCTCAGGCCTCTTGCGGCAGGCTGAGCAGGGAACAGTACAGGGCTCAGGCCTCTTGCGGCAGGCTGAGCAGGGAACAGTACAGGGCTCAGGCCTCTGCGGCAGGCTGAGCAGGGAACAGTACAGGGCTCAGGCCTCTTGCGGCAGGCTGGGCCGGGAACAGTACAGGAGCTCAGGCCTCTTGCGGCAGGCTGGGCAGGAACAGTACAGGGCTCAGGCCTCTTGCGGCAGGCCTGGAGGAACAGTACAGGGCTCAGGCCTCTGCGGCAGGCTGAGCAGGGAACAGTACAGGGCTCAGGCCTCTTGCGGCAGGCTGAGCCGGGAACAGTACAGGGCTCAGGCCTCTTGCGGCAGGCTGAGCCGGGGACAGTACAGGGGCTCAGGCCTCTTGCGGCAGGCTGAGCCGGAACAGTACAGGGGCTCAGGCCTCTGGTGCAGGCTGAGCCGGGGAACAGTACAGCTCAGGCCTCTTGCGGCAGGCTGAGCTGGGAACAGTGGGCTCAGGCCTCTTGCGGCAGGCTGAGCAGGAACAAGTACAGGGGCTCAGGCCTCTTGCGGCAGGCCGAGCAGGGAACAGTACAGGGGCTCAGGCCTCTTGCGGCAGGCCGAGCAGGGAACACGGGCTCAGGCCTCTTAGGCAGGCTGAGCAGGGAACAGTACAGGGGCTCAGGCCTCTTCGGCAGGCTGAGCAGGGGAACAGTACAGGGCTCAGGCCTCTTGCGGCAGGCGGGCAGGGAACAGTACAGGGCTCAGGCCTCTTGCGGCAGGCTCAAGTGAACAGTACAGGGGCTCAGGCCTCTCAAGGCTGAGCAGAACAGTACAGGGGCTCAGGCCTCTTGCGGCAGGCTGAGCAGGGAACAGGTACAGGGCTCAGGCCTCTTCGGCAGGCTGAGCCGGGAACAGTACAGGCTCAGGCCTCTTGCGGCAGGCTGAGCCGACAGTCAGGGGCTCAGGCCTCTGCGGCAGGCTGAGCAGGGAACAGTACAGGGCTCAGGCCTCTTGCGGCAGGTGAGCAGACAGGGGCTCAGGCCTCTTGCGGCAGGCTGGAACAGTACAGGCTCAGGCCTCTTGCAGGCTACGGGAACAGTACACTCAGGCCTCTGAATTTCAAGTATCAGAGGAACAGGGGCTCAGCTCAGGCCTCTTGGGCTGAGCTGAATCCGGGAGCAGGGCATAGACCCAGGCCTCAGAGTGGCAGCCGGAGCATGAACAGGTGGGAGCACGGAATCTGATGGGGTCTGAATAGGGAAATTTGGGCTGAATGGAATTACTATGGCGGGTAGTTTGAAAGACCAGACACCAAAAATGCTGGATTCTCAATGGTCAGCTGTCAAACAGGGAATCTGAGTAGGGTCCCACAAGGAGGTCAGGCCTGGTTCGCAATGTTCCATTATTGTCATGAATGACTTGGACTCACGGAGAGGAGAGTTTGTTGATATAATTTGAGGCTGACATCAAGCCAGGAGGGTTGCAAAGCACTTCTTGGGCAGGATTAGAACTCAAGCACTGTGACAGCTTGGAAAATTGAAGCTGAAATCAACAAGCTGAAATTCCATGAAGACAAGTGGGAAGTGCACCACTGAGGAAGGAAAAATCCAATGCCCACCTGGGACATAATTGGCTGCTGGGGTCTTACTGCTCAAAGGATCTGAAATTATAGTGGAATATAAAGGCAATAATTAGACACACTTGGGGAAAAGGATAATATCATTCTAGTCTGTATTAACTAAGAGTGTTGTGAGTAAAACCCAGGAGGTCATTGTCTGGCCCTGGTGAGACCTCAGTTGGAGAACTGGGTGGGGAAAGGGCATCACACTTTAGGAGAGAAGTGGCCAAATTGGAGAGAGTCCAGAAAAAAACAACAAACATGATAAAAGGTTTAGAAACCCTGATCTATGAGGCCAGGTTAAAAAAAAAAGGGCACATTTAGTCCTGAGAGAAGAAGACCGAGAGTGGGGACCTGATAGTCTTCAAATATGTTACAAAGAGGACGATGATCAATTGTTCTCTGGTCCTGCTGAAGGCAGGAGAAGAAGAAATGGGATTAATCTTCAACAAGGGAGATTGAGGTTAGATATTATGAAAAGCTTTCTCTCTCTAAAGAAAGTTAACTCTGGAGCAAGCACAGAGGTTGTGGAATCTCCATCATTGGAGGTTTCTAAGAACTGGTTGGACAAACACCGGAGGTTGCGAGTGATTGGTCATTTCTGGGGTACAACGCAAAGCGAAACATCGGGGAGGCACATTTGTCACAGGGGCGTATTGTCAGTTGTCTCGTTGTGCTGAAATAGGTCGTGATGATATTTCATTCTAACCCGCCCGCTGGCTCAGAGATTGAAGGCTCTGTCTCTGGTCCCTTCCCAGGGCATGGGCTCGGGGATCGAGGGGACCAAGGTGCTGATGGCCAAAGGCATGTCCTGCCTGACCTACAACTCCCTCTGCTTACCTGATGACATCCACGAGCGCGGGGTTGACTGCATCCCCAACTACTACTACAGGGATGATGGGCTGAAGATCTGGTCGGCCATTGAGAGGTAAGGAGCAGGGCCGGGGCAGAGGGTGGCGAGGAAGCAGATGGCATGGAACATTCCCACCGGCTCAGAGTTGCTTGGAAACACGGCTTTCCTGCCCAGGGCCGCCCAGAGGATTCAGGGCCTGGGGTCTTCGGCAGCAGGGGCCCCGGCACAGCGTAATTCGGCGGTGGGGATCCCACCGCTCCAGGACCACCGCCCGATGAGCGAAGCCCGTGGCGGGAGGCCCCACCACTGAATTTCCGCCAAGACCTAGTACTGGTGGCGGGTCCCGCTTGGCGGTAATTTCACGGCGAGGGTCCTTCCGCCACCCCACCCCACTGCCAAAGACCTGGGCGGAAGGAGCTCGGGGCCCTGGGTCTTGCAAGAGCTTTCCGGTGCCCTGGGCGAGTGAAGGACCTGGGGCCTGGGGCAAATTGCCCCTGGGCGGCCCTATTCCTGCCACATAAAGAATTCTGAGTTAAAAACTGGAATTCCCCAAAGGCTCTTTTTCAGACACCTGCCTCACGCACCCAGCTGCATTGCATGAAAGCTCCTTGAGCCACTCACGAATCACACAGAGGAGAGCACCAGCCAATTCTCCCCAGCCTTGCACACCAGGACTATACCATCTCACCCTGGTCAGAAGCCTGGCCAGTTTCCCAGTCCGCCCCTCCCTCACTGTGGGACTAAATCGGGGTGGGGGGGCAGATAATCTTCATCCAAGAATATTAAAGGAACTGGTACATGAAATTGCAAGCCCATTAGCAAGAATTTTTAATGAATCAGTAAACTCAGGGGTTGTACCACGACTGGGAATTGCTAACATAGGTCCTATTATTAAGAAAGGGGAAAAATGTGATTTGAGTAAGTATAGGCCTGTTAGTTTGACATCTGCAGCATGCAAGGTCTTGGAAAAATTTCTGAAGGAGAAAGTAGTTAAGGACATTGAGGTCAATGGTAATTGGGACAAAATACAACATGGTTTGACAAAGGTAGATCGTGCCAAAGCAACCTGATCTCCTTCTTTGAGAAGGTAACAGATTTTAGACAAAGGAAACGCGTGGATCTAATTTACCTCAATTTCAGTAAGGCATTTGATACAGTTCCACATGGGAATTATTAGTTAAATTGGAAAGATGGGGATCAATATGAAAATGGAAAGGTGGATAAGGAACTGGTTAAAGGGAGACTACAATGGCTCTTACTGAAAGGTGAACTGTCAGGCTGGAAGGAGGTTACCAGTGGAGTTCCTCAGGGATCGGTTTTGGGACCAATCTTATTTAATCTTACTGACCGTGGCACAAAAGTGGGAATGTGCTAATAAACTTTGCAGATGACACAAAGCTGGGAGTTATTGCTAACATAGATAAGGACCGGGATATCATACAGGAAGATCTGGATGACCTTGTAAACTTGAGTAATAGTAATATGATGAAATTTAATAGTGAAAAGTGCAAGGTCATGCATTTAGGGATTAATAACAAGAATTTTGGTTATAAATTGGGGACGCATCAGTTGGAAGTAACAGAGGAGGAGAAGGACCTTGGAGTATTGGTTGATCACAGGATGACTATGACCCGCCACTGTGATATGGCCGTTAAAAGCTAATAATGCGGTCTTGGGATGCATCAGGCGAGGTATTTCCAGCAAAGATAAGGAGGTGTTAGTACCATTATATAAGGCACTGGTGAGACCTCATCTGGAATCCTGTGTGCAGTTCTGGTCTCCCATATGTAAGAAGGATAAATTCAAACTGGAACAGGTACAGAGAAGGGTTACTAGCATGATTTGAGAAATGGAAAACCTGTCTTATGAAAGGAGACTCAAAGAGCTTGGCTTGTTTAGCCTAACCAAAAGGAGGCTGAGAGGGGATATGATGGCTCTTTATAAATAGATCAGAGGGATAAATATCAGGGAGGGAGAGGAATTATTCAAGCTCAGTACCAATGTGGACACAAGAACAAATGGATATAAACTGGTGAGTCTTGCCCACATGCTCAGGGTTTAGCTGATCGCCATATTTGGGGTCGGGAAGAAATTTTCCTCCAGGGCAGATTGCCAGAGGCCCTGGAGGTTTTAAACCTTCGCCCCCCTCTGCAGTGTGGGGCAGGGTCACTTGCTGGAGGATTCTCTGCAGCTTGAGGTCTTCAAACCACGATTTGAGGACTTCACTAACTCAGACATAGGATAGGGGTTTGATACAGGGATGGGTGGGTGAGATTCTGTGACCTGCGGTGTGCAGGAGGTCAGACTAGATGATCATAATGGTCCCTTCTGATGAATGACGCATATGGGTTTTCCAGGGAGCTATTTTGAGGTACAGTGTGTCACAGATTCTATTCCTGATATCTGGAGGTTCCCTAGTAACAAGGCAGTGTGGTGCCAATGGGCAGCTTTGGGCACTAAAAAAGTAACCCTACCACAATGGAAAAGTCAACCCCCATCAAATATTGATGCCTGGCTTGGTGATCTGGCTTATCACACAGCTAACGAATGGCTGGCATTGCGGAGAAAGGGAATGCATGAAAAATTCAAAGCAATTTGGACTGATTTATTAGAGGTCTATGATCAATGTAGACACTGAAGATAGATATGTCACATCCCCTCCCCTGCCTTTATCCTAACCCCCGTCACTTACTTTGTGTGGTAGATTGGTTGGCTTAGGAAAAATGAATGAAAACTTGTAAATACACAAGAATGGAGAGGAAAAGTCAAACTTTTGGGAATTTTGCCCCAAATCAAATTCCGGGGAAAGGTCTCATTGGGGGTGAATGGAAACACTTGGTTTCAGTCAAGCCAAGATGTTTTGTGTCAATGGTGATGCTTATTTAATGTATTAACTTCCACAAGAGCAAGTCTAATTTGAAATGAAAACTTCAACTCTGCTGTAGACGAGATCCAGGATCACCTGGAGGTCAGGCCGGCGGCTTAGCCACCAGGCCATGCTCCCACAGCTAGGAAAGGGCGAAGTGGAGGGGACACTAGGTAACGGCCAGGGTGCACAGTACCACTGGGCTGTTTGGTGATGCTGGCTGAGTGACGCTGGTGCACTGGGGAGTGATGTGGCCTGCATCGACCCATCCAGGCCGACACATCTCTGTTCTTTCCAGCTTCGTCTCCGGCATCGTCAGACACTATTACCGCAGCGACGCCCACGTCCTGGCCGACTGCGAGCTGCAGGCCTGGGCAGACGAGATCTTCCATGAATGCTTCCTGGGGAACGAGGCATCTGGTAAGGGCCATGTGAACCCAGAGCTCTGCAGCCGCTGGTCACCGGGCTCCATGCAGGGGTGGCTGGGGGACATCTCCAGACTGCGTGTCTGTCAGCCAGATCCCAGCTGATGTCAATGGGCGTCTCTCCATTGGAGTCAATGGGGCCAGATCCCAGCTGGTGTCAATGGGTGTCTCTCCATTGGAGTCAATGGGGCCGGATCCCAGCTGGTTCAATGGGCGTCTCTCCATTGGCGTCAATGGGGCCAGATCCCAGCTGGCGTCAATGGGTGTCTCTCCATTGGAGTCAATGGGATCGGATCCCGGTTGGTGTCAATGGGTGTCTCTCCATCGGAGTCAATGGGGCCAGCGACCCTGCAGGGACAGGGTGGCCTGGATCACGGTGGTGGGACGGGGCTGTGGGGTGACTGGGAACGGCCCCGCCGTGGGAACGGGCAGGGCAGGGAGATGGCGCGTGGCTGAGCTGAGACCTGGAGCAGGGGAGCGACTCACTGGGGGAGGCTCCGGCAGAGGGAGGCATCAAACCCGGCTCTAGGGGTCCCAGCCTAAGGCCACAGAGCAGGGTCGGGCCAGGTCAGTGACAGGTCAGTCTCCATCCCGCAGGCTTCCCCTCATCCCTGCAGAGCATCCCCGAGCTCATCAAGTACCTGACCATGTGGATCTACTGCTGCTCGGCCCGGCACGCCGCCCTCAGCAACGGGCAGGTAGGGAGAGGCCAGCCAGGGTGCTCGGGGGGGGGGCTCATTCCCTACCCCCCACAGGGACCTGGGGTGCAGCCACCGACACCCCCACCCTGCACCCCCCCACACGGGGCCCTGGGGTCCAGCCACTGACATCCCGGCACCCAGCATGGGGACCTGGGATCCCGCCACCAACACCCGCACCCTGCACCCCACCCCAATGACACCTCAATCCCCAGGACCCTGCTCTAGCGGCCAATCCCCCACCCAGCACCCAACTCCAGTGAGATCCTGGACACCTCAGGACCCTGCCCCAGCCCCCCAGGACCCTCCCCCACTGCCGCACTCAGTCCCCCCACCCCTCCTGATTCTCCCACCCGTTGGCCGTGGGAGAGATTCCGACCAAGCCCCGGGTGCCCAGGCCTCTTGGTTGAGCCAGACCTTCCCTGTGCTGATGCCCCCTGGGCGGGGTGAGGACGGGATCCCTGGCTGGGCTGGGGGGTCCCCGGCTGCTCTGACTGGGGGGTCTCTCTGGGCCGCAGTACGAGTTCGGCGCTTGGATGCCCAACTTCCCGTCCTCCATGAGGAACCCCCCGCCCCAGGCCAAGGGCACCTCCTCCCTGGAGAGCTACCTGGACACCATCCCGGAGGTCAACAGCACCAGCATCGCCATCTACACCCTCTGGGTCCTCAGCTGCGAGCTGGGGGACTCGGTGAGGACACGGGAGCTATGGGGGGCCGTGGGGCAGGGGCAGCAGGGGGCGCTCTCCCCTGGCAGGCGGGGCCGGCAGTGGGGGGCGCTGTGGGGCAGGGCGGGGGGCTCGGCAGGGGGCGCTCTCCCCTGGCAGGCAGGGCTGGCCCCAGGGTGGCGCTAGGGGCGCTGGGCTGTGGCTGGGGGTGTCTCTTTAATGAGCCGTTCAGCTGAGTTCTCCCCCCCCGTGTGGTAACAATAAAGGACCCGCTGACATTTCCCATGAGCCAGGGCATGAACCCAGGTGTCCCGGCCCAGCTGCACTTTGGGGGATTCCGTTCAAACACCCATAAATTCCACCGTGTTGTTTCAACCGGCCACAGGATTCTCCTTCCCTCCCTGGCGTGAACTCTTCCCAGTGTTGCTACACAGCTGTTAAACACCTTCCTGCGCTCTAGGGCACATGAGGGATCCTTGTGTAACCAGCCGCCCGCCCCAGAGGTGGCTGCATCTCAGCACCGGGCGAGGGTCCCGGATAACCAGCCACCCCACCCCAGAGGTGGCTGAATCTCAGCGCCGGGCGAGGTCCCTGGGTAACCGGCCGCCCCACCCCAGAGGTGGCTGCATCTCAGCGCCGGGCGAGGGGTCCCTGGGTAACCAGCCGCCCTACCCCAGAGGTGGCTGCATCTCAGCGCCGGGCGAGGGGTCCCTGGGTAACCGGCCGCCCCGCCCCAGAGGTGGCTGCATCTCAGCGCCAGGCGAGGGGTCCCCTGATCACCTGCCACCCGACCCCAGAGGTGTCTGCATCTCAGCGCCGGGCGAGGGGTCCCTGGGTAACCAGCCGCCCCACCCCAGAGGTGGCTGCATCTCAGCATCAGGTGAGGGAGCCCTTCCGTGTTGTCCCTCACTGCTCTCCCGTTCCCTTGCAGAGATCCCTGGGCACATACCCCGAGGAGCACTTCACGGAGGAGGAGCCCAAGCGGCTGATCGCAGCCTTCCAGGGGCGCCTGGCCCAGCTCTCCCAGGAGATCCAAGAGAGGAACAAATCCCTGCCCATCCCCTACCGCTACCTGGATCCCCACCAAATCGAGAACAGCACGTCCATCTGAGCCCGACCGGCGAGCCCCAGGGACGGGCCCCACGCGGCCGCTGGCAACGCTGTCCCTGTGATCCTCTCCCAGGAACAATAAACCAGACTGGTTCCACTCTGACTGGCTGATTCTGTCTAGTGGGGTACAGCCCAGGGGGCTGAGAGCCAGGACTCCTGGGTTCTCTCCCTGGCTCTGGGAGGCGCTGGTGGGTTAAAGCAGGGGGGCTGAGAGCCAGGACTCCTGGGTTCTCTCCCCGGCTCTGGGAGGCGCTGGTGGGTTAAAGCAGGGGGGTTGGGAGCCAAGGACTCCTGGGTTCTATACCTGACTCGAGGAGGGGAGGGGAGTCTAGTGGGTAAAGCAGGGGGGTGCTGGGACCCAGGACTCCTTAGTTCTATACCTGGATCTGGGGGGTGTGAGGGGGCTGGTGGTTAGAGCAGAGGGGTGTGATGTTACTGACATAACCTGTAACTGTATAGATCGTTTTTGCAACCACTGCTATATATTTGCAGCGAAGATTGTTGTGTGAGGTGTCTGTGAAAAGGTTATGATTTGCTGATTATGATTATGCTATCTGGATGCGTGTATCATTTTTGTAGTTGCAGTTATGAATATTGGCTATGTACTTGTATCTCAATGTGTTCTAATTCTGAAGTAGCCTTGGTAAAGCATTTGGTCAGCTTCTTGAGAAAGTAATTTGCAAGTTAAGTGCCCAATCAAGAAACAGTTAACGGGCAATGGACCTTGGGAGACTCCAATCCACATAAGAAGTCTTCCTGGCTACTGTCGGTACAGATCTGAGTCATGCATGGACATGTGACTTGCCCATGTGACTCCAAACTCCATTTTGCTGTAATTTTCCACGGTAAGAACAAAGAAGTGTCCTTATGCCTGGAAGAGACTATACAAGGTGATGTTACCTCATCTCCATCTTGTCTTCAATCCTGCTTCATACCTCTGGAGGGACTTTGCTATAAACTGAAGTTCTGAACAAAGGACTGACTGACCCATCCCAGCTGTGGATGGACTCCAGAGACTTGATTTGAACCTGATTTATTCCATCACTGCGACAAGCCTGAACCAAGAACTTTGCCGTTACTGTCTGTAACTGATTCCTTTAACCAGTTTTAGCTCTCATCTAGATTTCTTTCTTTTATGAATAAACCTTTAGATTTTAGATTCTAAAGGACTGGAAACTGTGATTTGTGGGTAAGATCTGATTTGTATATTGACCTTGGTCCTTTGGGATCGAGGCAACCTTTTTTCTTTTACTGGGGTCTTGGTTTTCATAACCATTCATCCCCATAACGAGCGGCACTGGTGGGGATACTGGAGTGTCTGAGGGAATTGCTTGTGTGACTTGTGGTCAGCCAGTGGGGTGAGACCGACGTCATCTCCATTTGGCGGGTTTGGTTTCCCTTGGTGTGCAAAGGAACCCCAGCCTAGGGCTGTGACTGCCCTGCTCTAAACAATCTGTCCTGAATTGATATTCTCATAAATATCCCACAAAAGGCAGCATCGTTACAGGGGGGCTGGTGGTTAGAGCAGGGGGGGATGGGAGCCAGGACTCCTGGGTTCTCTCCCCGGCTCTGGGAGGGGAGTGGGGGCTGGTGGTTAGAGCAGGGGGGGCTGGGAGCCAGGACTCCTGGGTTCTCTCCCCGGCTCTGGGAGGGCAGTGGGGGCTGGTGGGTCAGAGCAGGGGGGGCTGGGAGCCAGGACTCCTGGGTTCTCACCAGGCTCTGGGAGGGCAGTGGGGCTGGTGGTTAGAGCAGGGGGGGCAGGGAGCCAGGACTCCTGGGTTCTCTCCCGGCTCTGGGAGGAGTGGAGCTGGTGGTTAGAGTGGGGCTGGGAGCCAGGACTCCTGGGTTCTCTCCCGGCTCTGGGAGGGGAGTGGGGCTGGTGGTTAGAGCAGGGGGGCGGGGAGCCAGGACTCCTGGGTTCTCTCCCTGCCTCGGGGAGGGGAGTGGGGTCTGGTGGGTTAGTGCAGGGGGGGCTGGGAGCCAGGACTCCTGGGTTCTCTCCCCGGCTCTGGGAGGGGAGTGGGAGCTGGTGGTTAGAGCAGGGAGGGCTGGGAGCCAGGAGTCTTGTGGGTTAGCGCAGGGAGGCACAAGGCTCAAGTGAAATCACCCATCCAACACCAAGTCCTGTGTCTATGGGTAGCAAAATACCTGTCCCCAAACCCTGCCCTGGACAGCAGGGTGTTACAGGACAGCTGTGGCTTTAATTAACCCTGAGCAGCAATTAAGGCCTGGAAAAGCCAGAACAGAGGCTGGGACAGGCCTGCACAACATGCAGCCCGCGTGGGATCGTGGTGCGGCCCGCAGGCAAGCGGTGGGGTGGGGCTGTCGGGTTTGCCCAGGGCCGGTGCAACTGTCTGGGATTTCTCCTCCTTCCCCTCATGGGTGCGGAGTGTGGAGCGGCTGATTGGGCGCCTGGGCCTGATTTAGCTGCTCCCATTGGCTTCCAGCAGGCAGAGTCTCGCCCCCTCCCCCTGCCTCAGTGTCATGTTGCAGCACTTTGTGTGTGACATGCGGCTTCTATGATGAGCTGCATGCAATGCGAGGGGGGGGGCTCCCCACCACTACCCTACCCCTGTGCATGGACCCTTGCAAGGGGGCAGTCTCACGCAATAGGGAGGAGGAGGAGGAGGAGGAGGCTAGCGAGCCGAGAAACCATTCTTCCCGACAGCCAGGAGTTGTTTATCACGCTGGAGCCAATACCCGCCCAACCCAAGCTCATGGACCATGAAGCCGGAGGAGGCACCTCTGGTGAGTGTATCTGTGTAAATATAATGCATGGTTTAAAAGCAAGCGCGTTTAATGATGTGGCAGCAGAATTAAAAGCAGGGGAAATGTTTCAGTCAATTTAAGGACAGAATGAAAGGCAGCCCTAACCCTAACCCTAACCATGCAAGAGTTGTAAGAGGTGCCGTTTATCCCCTCGCTTTTAGTTGCTAAGGATGGAATGCGGATTTAAGCAGAAACCTTGAGATAAGGTCGTGTCTAAAGGGAGTTTGTATTAACAAAGGATAACCGATAGCCATTGATGTATGTAACGGGAAAGTGTAAATACTTGTCTTATACTGCCTGTAGGGGGAAGATCTGCCTAAGGCCGGGGGGGCCCCCTGTCCGACCGCAGTCTTGTAATAAACTGTCTCTGACTTGTTGCTAACAAACACAGAGTGAGGACTTGTTTCAAGTCTTCTTCCCTGAAGACTTGGGATGCATTCGCGGCCAAGTCTTCTGCCCTGAAGCCTTGGGATCCCAAGGCTTCTGCCCTGAAGCCTTGGGATCCCAAGTCTTCTGCCCTGAAGCCTTGGGATCCCAAGGCTTCTGCCCTGAAGCCTTGGGATCCCAAGGCTTCTGCCCTGAAGCCTTGGGATCCCAAGGCTTCTGCCCTGAAGCCTTGGGATCCCAAGGCTTCTGCCCTGGAGACTGGGGATCCCAAGGCTTCTGCCCTGAAGACTTGGGATCCCAAGGCTTCTGCCCTGAAGACTTGGGATCCCAAGGCTTCTGCCCTGAAGACTTGGGATCCCAAGGCTTCTGCCCTGAAGACTTGGGATGCATTCGCGGCCAGTACAGCCCCTCCTCTTAAATGGCCAACCCAACAGGTGCTTGGTATGGGAAAAGAGGGTGCTGCGTGTGTGATCTCTCACACCAAACCGGCAGGGTCTCAATGTAAGAGGCAAAATGTGACCTTGTACTGAAAGTACATGTGCTATGTAATGTTAACAGCTTGGTTCACTGTGAAAGAGTCTACCCATTATCAGAGGGGTAGCCGTGTTAGTCTGGATCTGAGTCTACCCATTGTTCTCTAAAATGTGTCTTTTTAAATACTATTCTCCCATTTTTTCCTCCCACAGCTGCAAATGTTTCAACACTCCCCCTATCATCTCCACCCCAGAGGCTAGCGTAGATAAGAAGGTGGAAAAAAACGCGCTTGCAATTAAATGTTCTCTGAGCTCATGCAGTCCTCCCGCACTGAAAGTGCTCAGCAGACTGCATGGAGGCAAACAATGTCAGAGTCCAGGAAAGCAGAAAATGAACACGAGGACAGGAGGGACGAGCAAGAGGAGAGGTGGCGGGAGCAAGAGGAGAGATGGTGGCAGCACAATGAGAGGAGACAGGATTCAATGCTGAGGCTACTGATATGCTCCGGTGTCTGGTGGAGCTGCAGGAAATGCAGCAGGAGCACAGACGGACGCTGCAGCTCCTGGGTAACTGCCTGCCCTCCTCCCCAAGTTCCATAGCCTCCGCTCCCAGAGGCCCAAGAACTTGGTGGGGGGGCCCTCCGGGCACCCAAATACTCCACCCCAGAAGACTTCCCAAGCAACAGAAGGCTGGCATTCAATAAGTTTTGAAGTGCAATGTGACCTTGTCCTTCCCTCCTACCCTCCTGGGCTACGTTGGCAGTTATCCCCTTGTTTGTGTGATGAATTAATAAAGAATGCATGATTTTGAAACAATAATGACTTTATTGCCTCTTCAAGAGGTGATCGAAGGAGGGGAGGGTGGTTGGCTTACAGGGAAGTAGAGTGAACCAAGGGGGTGGATTTTCATCAAGGAGAAACAAACAGAACTTTCACACCGTAGCCTGGCCAGTCATGAAACTGGTTTTCAAAGCTTCTCTGATGCACCGCGTGCCCTACTGTGCTCTTCTAGTCGCCCTGGTGTATGGCAGTGGGTAATCAGCGGCCAGGCGATATGCCTCAACCTCCCAGCCCACCATAAATGTCTCCCCCTTACTTTCACAGATATTGTGGAGCACACCGCAAGCGGCAATGACAATGGGAATATTGGTTTTGCTGAGGTCTAACCGAGTCAGTAAACTGCGCCAGCGTCCTTTAAACATCCAAAGGCACATTTTACCACCAGTCTGCACTTGCTCAGCCTATAGTTGAACAGCTCCTTACTGCTGTCCAGGGTGCGTGTGTATGGCTTCATGAGCCATGGCATTAAGGGGTATTTCCTGTGTCCTGAAGGCAGGGGCGGCTCTACGTTTTTGGCCGCCCCAAGCAGTCATGCGCGGGAGGCGCCCCGGAGCCGCGGGAGCAGCGGACCTCCCGCGCATGACTGCAGAGGACCGCTGGTCCTGCGTGGCTCGGCTGGACCTCCCGGCTGCGGATGGTTCACGGATCCCGCGGCTCGCTGAGCTGCCGCAGTCCTGCCTGCGGGTGGTCCCGGCGAGCCGCGGGACGAGCGCCCCCTCCGCAGTCATACCTGCGGCCGGTCCGGTCGTCCCAGGGCTCCGGTGGACCTCCCGCAGGCATGACTGCGGCAGGTCCGCCGGCCCAGCCTGCCGCCCCCTAGATTTGGCGCCCTAGGCACCAGCTTGTTTTGCTGGTGCCTAGAGCCGCCCTGCCTGAAGGTGGAAGTTGGGGTCCTGGTGAGCACTGCGGTGGGAACAGACCCCAGGGACTCTGTAGCTGGAAGTGAAAGGGGGGGAATTTTGCTGGCTAGTGACGAGTCTGCTATAGCTGGTAGCTGGGAGCCCACAGCTGGGCCAGAGTCACCGTCCCATTTGGGGGACCCAGGGGTGTCTGACCCAGAGGGGAGCCCAGATAGGGAAGTCCAGACAGAAGGTGAGTGGGGGGCGGAGAGTCCGTTTCCCAGGAGGAGGGGGGAAAGTCTGCCTTTAAAATGCCAAACCCCTCGCCTGTAGATCCGGTTTGAAGGGAGAACTGGGGGTCAGATCTCCTGGAGGGGGAGTCCATCCGGCTGACCTGTCGGGAACAGAAAGTGGGGTGTCCAAAGGGGTCCATTGAAAGATGTTGTTCTTGCTACTCTTGTAAGCGAGAAGACTGGCTCGTCAAGGCGGCAGGGGGAAAACATCTCTGCATGGGTGAAACTTCACAAGGGAGTGGGGTCCAGCCCAGAGAAATGCCAGAGGGAGGGGTGGAGGCCAGGCATGGCTGCAGTGCACCCTTTCCTTGCCAAAGCCCCGAACAGGTGCCTGAATTAAAAGCCTTCTACAAAGAGGCAGGAGAATGGGCATCAGAGTGCCTACCAGGGGGCACAACGAACTGGGAATATGCTGTAGATACTAAACAAGCTAAACTGTGTGGGGAAAAAAAGCCTGTCCACTGTAGCTTTGCTGTTAATCTTGTGTCTTTTTCTACTCTATCTATGGGTCAAGACGAAGGAGTTAATACTAGTGGTTAACCCTTTAAAGATCTGGGACCTACCGGATTGGTGGAAGAAACTGTTGTACGTGCTAGCGATGGTGACAAGCCAGCCCCACCAGCATGTTACTTTTCAGCAGACTGGAAGCTTGGCACAACAGCAAAAGCAGAACAGGCCCCCGCTGCTGTGTAGAAGGGGAAACTGAGGCAGGCCACCTCATGGCATTGGTGGCTAAATGCCAAGACACCTACGCGTTGACAGATATTGCTGTCTGCGTTCTGTTAGCAATACTACACCCAGGACTGGACTTACCATGAGGCGAACTGACGCGGCTGCCTCAGGTGCCAGACTCGGGGGGGGGAGGGGGTGCACCCGGAGTGTAGAAAATTGTGTCTGCTGCTGGTGCATGTGTATTCTCTCTGCTCGAGATGCACAGAGATGGTGGCGTGCTGTGCTGGAGGAAGGAGGGCACAGGAGACAAAACAGGCAGGCAGGAGAAAAGGTGAGAGGGAAGAACAGAAAGCAGCCGGAGCTGGAGGCAGAGGAGCTTCTTATGTACCTCTCCAGCACCCCCAAGAGCCTGGACTGATTCACACCAGCTTCTTAGGGAGCTTCCTGTCTCCCGCTGCTTCCCTGAACCCACTTGAGGAGGACAGGCCGTCAATTGACGTAGTAGGAGCCAGCTAGTCTCTTAAGATGCTGATATCAGGCCCTGCTACCAGCCTGCTTATCTGTCCCCTTCAACTGAGTGTTGAGAGCCTCTCTAGCTGGCACAGAGCCGCATTCATGAGTGAAAGAAGAAAACACCCCTCTGGGGCAGCATTCAGAAAAAGAAAGAAAGGAGCTCTCTTGAGATCCACAGACACAAATGTTCACGCTGAGCCTTCCGGCCCCAGTGAGGATGTGAGTGGCGAGGAGATGCCTGATCTTCCAGTTAGTCAGAGTGCAGGTGACCTGGCAGCTCCTGCAGCATCCATAGCTCCATCTCAAATGGAGGTAACCATGCACATTCCTGAAGAAAAGTGTAGCTCAGAGAAGAGTGTGGTGGAGGCACAAGAAACAGCCGCTGCTGAGTTTAGTTCCTTAAGTCTAGATGATCCCGGACTGTGGACCCACTTGAGCAGTAGCCTGAGGGACTTCCTTGTAGTGCCTGGGCCACAGCAAGTGAAAAACTTCATGTTCCCCAAAGACAATGAAAATAGAAGTTTCCATCCAACACATTCCTGGTGTGTAATCCCCAATGGTGACAAAGTGGAGAGGCCATGGCTTATGTACTCAAAAACCCAGAAGGCTGCATATTATTTTTGTTTCAAACTCTTCCAGTCTAATGTTCCAGCCACATTCAGTTCTACAGGAACAAAGGACTGGAAAAATCTGGCTAGAAATCTGGCATGCCATGAGAAGGCAGCAAATCACTAGAGAGCACTCCATAGGTGGAAAGAGCTTGAGATGAGAGGCCACCATAGATGATCAGCATCAAGAGGAGATTGCATCAGAGTCTCTTTACTGGCAAAATGTTCTGAAAAGGCTCATTGTCACTGTGAGAATGTTTGCTACCCAAAACCTAGCACCGCGTGGCACTTCATATCAGCTGTATGTGCCAAACAATGGAAACTTCCTTAAAATTGTGGCGCTGATGGCTGAGTTTGATGCTGTACTCCAGGAGTATCTATGAAGAGTCACCACCCAAGAAATGTACACACACCACAACCTTGGAAAAACAATTCAAAATGAGATCATACAGTTACCGGCAACAAAACTCAAACAGAAGATTGGGGCAGATCTGAAGTCAGCAAAATATTACTCTATTATTCTGGACTGCACACCTGACATCAGCCATATGGAACAAATGACTTTAATGGTGCGTTTTGAACAACAACAGAACCTAGTGAAAATGTCCCTGTAATGGTGACTGTCAGAAAGCATTTTCTAGAATGTATTGACATTGATGATATGACAGGAGCTGATATGACAAATGTGCTGGAAGATACAGGAATTGCGATAGCTGACATGAGAGGTCAGGGCTGCGATAATGGTGCCAACATGAGAGGAAAGAACAGAGGAAGTGCAGACACGGATCCGAGAGTTAAACTCTCGAGCTTTTTTTGTCCCATGCAGTTCTCATTCATTGAACTTGGTGGTCAGTGAAGCAGCATCAGCTTCTAGTGAGGCTGCGGAATTTTTTAATGTCATTCAAAGCACCTCTGTATTTTTCTCTGCATCAGCTCATCGATTGCAAATTTTGAAGCAGCATCTGGGAACATCCTCTCTGACACTGAAACCACTGAGTGCCACACAATGGGAAAGTCGAGTGGAGGCGATAAAGCCTATCAAACACCAAATTGGGAAGATAGATGATGCCATGGTTGCCATTATGGAGGATAATGCTATGTCAGGAACTGTTCGTGGGAGAACAGTGGCAGAGGGAAATGGAATCACAAGAAACATACATAACTTCAAATTTCTGTGTGGCTTAGTGTTGTGGCATGACCTACTGTTTGAAATAAATGTTGTAAGCAAGAGACTCCAAGGTGTTGACTTTGATATATCTGCTGGACAAAGCAAAGTCACGCCTACAGTCTTACCAGTCAAAGAAGGGATTTCAAAATGTTCTGAAGAGTGCACAGAAGTTGGAAGAGGAACTTCTCACTGAAGCTATTTTCCCACCCATTCCAGAATACAAGAGTCACCGAAGAAGACGACATTTTGATTACGAGACACGGGATAATCCCATAAGAGACCCCCAAACAACAATACAAAGTTGAATTCTTTAACCAGGTGCTAGATTGTGCAATACAGTCAGGAGAAGAACGTTTCATGCAGCTCAAGGAACACAGCAGCATATTTGGGATGTTGTGTGATATTCCAAAACTCCTCCCTATACCTGAAGAAGACCCACACCAGCAATGCCGGGCACTAGAGACAGTGTTGACACATGATGACATGCGCGATATTGATGCGAGTGATTTAGGTGATGAACTGAAAGCCCTTTCAGCAGGATCAACTCCAAAGGCTGTTCTGGAATAGGTGTGCACAGATAAGATGACCACCCTCTTTCCAAAGGCTTTTGTTGCTCTGCACATACTTCTAACACTTCCTGTAAGAGTTGCCAGTGGAGAACGCAGCTTCTCCAAGCCGAAGTTGATAAAAACACATCTACGCTCCACAATGACACAGGAGAGGCTGGTCAGCCTTGCAACCATCTCAAGAAACCATGAGCTGGCCCAGACTGTGGACCTTCAGCAGGAAGCAGTTCAAATCTTTGCAACCAAGAAGGCACGGAAAGCACCACTTTGATTATTCAAATAGAGAAAAATGCCGGTGTTTACTATGCAGACAAGAAAAGTTACGTTTCCTGTTCAGGCGTTTGAAAGTTAAGTGTTACTTCAAATTTTTGAACCAGGCATTTTAAGTTGTTAGTTCTCCTTTATTGGGGTGGGCAGCAGAGCAGTACCATGAGAGGAGTAGAACAGGAAGAAGGCAGAACTGAGACCTTCCAAAGTTTTGGCCAAAGCAAGGGGGGTATGGGGGCATCATTTGAGCTCCTCACCTCAGGTGCCAAAATGTTGTAGGCCGGCCTTGACTACACCCCAACCTTTTTTCAGGCACCCGGGGACCTAGAACCTCAAAACTTGCTAGAACACTTATGAATGACATCATATGGTTTAAAGGTACTGAAAGGGAGCGTGACCAAAGACAGACAGGGATTTTACACGTACTGCCTCCACCGTGGACAGTGTCCAAGTCTCTGGCAGTAAGTGCAGGAGGACGGTGTGATGGTCAGTGCACCAGAAGGCTTTATGGGAATATGCTTATTAATGTATATATGCTATAACTGGAATATGGGTTATGCTACATAGGCCATGTAACAGATCTCTGTAAAGGTTATGATCTACCAAATCTATTCATCCTATTTGTACACGTGTCATTGTTGTACTTGAAGTTATGAATATTGGCTGTGTACTCGCTTGATTTCTAAGTAGCCTTAGTAAAGCATTTGGTCGGCTTCCTGAGAAAGGAATGTGCAAATTAAGTGCTCAGTCAAGAACCACCTAAGCCAACAATGAACTCGAAGACACCAGTCCACATCGGAGCTTTCCCAGGAATGTGGCTTGGCTGGTAAGAAACTCAGTCATGCATGGACATGGGACTTGCCCAGGTGACTCCAAAACTCCGTCTTGGAGCCGGACTTTGCCTAGGAGGGAGGAGGGGTCTCCACCCACAAGAGAAAGTCTACTTAACCCCCTGGGAGACCCCTCCACTTTGTCTTCAGCTGGCTCAAGAGATAGCCTGTCCACCCCCAAGGATACCTGAGAGAAACTGGAACAAAGGACAGTACCTACAGGGGGTGTGAGTGATTGCTGAACCCAGACTAGAAGGAGACTAGTCCGTAAAAGAAAGCTTACTGCAATTCTTCGAAGGGTGAGGTTTTTATCTGTACTCAGTCTTCTTACTGTATTAGAGTCAGACTTGCATGTTTTATTTTATTTTACTTGGTAATTCACTTTGTTCTGTCTGCTACTACTTGGAACCACTTAAATCCTACTTTCTGTGTTTAATAAAATCACTTTTTACTTATTAATGAACCCAGAGTATGTAGTAATACCTGCAAGGGGGGAACAGCTGTGCATAGCTCTCTATCAGTGTTAGAGAAGGCGAACAATTTATGAGTTTAATCTGCATGAGCTTTATACAGGGTAAAGCAGATTTATTTGGGGTGTAGACCCCATTGGGAGTTGGGCATCTGAGTGTTGAAGACAGGAACACTTCTTAAGTTGCATTCAGATAAGTCTGCAGCGTTTGGGCACGTGGTTCAGACCCTGAGCTGGCAGGAAAACAGGGGCAGAAGTAGTCTTGGCACATCAGTTGGCAGTTCCCAAGGGGGTTTCTGTGACCCAACCCGTCACAATATTGAAATAGATTTTCAATAAGAAACTACGATTCTTATTGTCCCCGGACTGATCTCCGTCACTTGGCATTTCTCCCAGGTAGTACGCAGCCCCCACTGCCTCTTTGGGTTGGCTCAAGAGGGTCTACGCTGCGGCCAAAGAACCTAAACCCCACCCATGAATTTGAGATGGAGCCCAACCGCTGGTAGTTTCAGGCAACGTGTGTTGTGCTTTTTTCTTGCATTCTGTAGAAGTTCCTGTTGGAAGTTTTCCCCTCTGATTACAAAATATGTGGGTTCCGAGTCCTATTTTCAAGTGCTCTAAAGTCCACATGCAGAGTCTTCCCAGTCTGTACTTACAAGTTTTGCCAGCATAGCACTGGCAATTAGAGGTGTAAAAAAATCACACCACTAACCATCAGAGCTGGGCCGGGAAAAGTTGTAAGGTAGACACAACTATTGTGGCAAAAAGTCCATTAAAAAAAATCAGGGTAAAGTACATGAATGCAGGGTTATGGTTGCCCAGTGCTGCCTCATGTACTCCCAGCATGTGGATGGGAGCTAAATCTAAACCTCTGAAAACTAGAAAATGATGCCATATACCTGCAACACAACCTTAACTCTGCCCTTCTCTAATCCTTGAGTCGGCACTAGCCACTGGAAACAGTTCAGTAAGGCTGGTGCAAAGGTTTACAAACTACGAAGTTAAGTGGCATCTTCTCCATCTCAGGAAGTCTTCAGGCCAAGACTGGATGCCTTTTCGGAAGATGATTTAGTCAAACAGAAGGTATTCAGCTCAATTTGGCAGTATCTGGATGAAAATCTGTAGGCCTTGTTATACAGCAGGACAAATTAGACGAACACAGAGCCGCTGACTTTCCAATGTGCTGGGGGGTGCTCGACCCCCGGCTCTGCCCCAGGCCCCATCCCCGCCACCTCTCCCCCCCGGGCCCCACCCAGTCCCCGCCCCACCTCTTTCTGCCCCATTCCATCCTCTCCCCTGAGCGTGCCCAGTCCTCACTCCTCCCCATTTCCCCCCCGCCAGAGACTCTTGCACTCTGCAAAACAGCTGATTGTGATGGGTGGGAGGTGCAGGGAGGGAGGTGGAGGCGCTGATCAGTGGGGACCACCGGTGCGCAGGTGGCACTGGGGGGAGGGGGAGATGCTTATAGGGGGCCTGCAGGTGGGTGCTCAGCACCCACTGTTTTTTCCCCATGAGTGCTCCAGGCCCAGAGCACCCACGAAGTCGGCGCATATGAGCGTAACTATGTCACTTATGTGTTTGGATTTTTCAAACCCCTGACTGAAAGCGCTGGTCGAGCTAATTCCAGTGTCGACCAGGCCTCACAAATTCATTGCACTGGTTGTGTATATTCTCCATGCATCTGAAGAAGTGGGTTTTTTTACCCACGAAAGCTTATGCCCAAATAAATCTGTTAGTCTTTAAGGTGCCACTGGGACTCCTTATTGTCTTTCTGGATACAGACTAACACGGCTACCCCCTGATACTTGTGCATATTCTGTCACCTTTTCATCAGTGACTTGACCGTGTAATGCCTATGGGGTTTCACTTCTCTTCAGGTACAAAAACATATACAAAGGACATCTGTGACAGAGCGGAGCGGAGAACTGAACCAGTAGCTCCAAAGTCCTAGAGGGGTGGTAGCCTTCTTCTCTTCTTCTGGAATTTTAATCAGCAATGATCAAAATGTTCCATTGGCGTAAGGACAGAACGTTCTGTTTTGACGTTCTCATTTGGACTTTTCTGTTGTGTAACACAATATTTCAGTAAGGGCGAAACTAGTTTCTGAATATTTCATTTTGCGACAAAGGCTGAGAGTTTGACATAGTCTCCTGATTTTGTATGAAACCGAATTTCAAATTCTCAGAATTTCCTGTGGGAGGGAAATTTTGAATTTCATCCATCTCGACTTTCTAGCGCTAGGTGGAAAATATGATGCTTAAAATCTCCAAACGGCAGACGACAGATAAGAAGATCACAGAATTTTTATTTATTTTTTAATCTCATGATTTTCAATCCAGTATCATGAGTTCTGAGGGGGGACCTACATAGTGAGGTTGGAAGGTAATGAAATAGTTAACAACACTGCAATTTTAATTCTCCTGATTCTGTCATGAGCAACATAATGTCTGCTCTTTTCCTTAATACCCCAGTTCCAGGAGTCATGTGATTTTTGCTGGCGAATCTCATCTCTCATTTAAAAATAAAAAAGAACTTTCTTGTCTGCACAGTTGGGGACCACAGCATGAAAATGTTACTCCTCCAGACTTATGAACCACCAGCACACTATAAAGAACCCATAATTATGTGTTAATTATTAAATTCTTATGATTTGGAAGCCAATTTTGTAATAATTTTGCACCTGGCTATGATGCCCAGGATTGGTACTACTGATTCCATAATCGTAAAGTTACTTAAACACTGACTTGGCAAAGGGTATTTTTGGTCTTGTGTAACACTGATAATCTCTGGGGGTCCTTTGACAGGGAGGGAGCATTGGTGTTGGGACATGATATGGTTTGAGGGTTTCCGAGTTTGCCAGCAACCAGTGTTCAAAAGTACTGTGTCCAGTTTTGGGCCCCACACTACAAGAAGGATGTGGAAAAACTGGAAAGAGTCCAGCGGAGGGCAACAAAAATGATTAGGGGGCTGGAGCACATGATTTATGAGGAGAGGCTGAGGGAACTGGGATTGTTTAGTCTGCAGAAGAGAAGAATGAGGGGGGATTTGATAGCTGCTTTCAACTACCTGAAAGGGGGTTCCAAAGAGGATGGATCTAGATTGTTGTCAGTGGTGGCAGATGACAGAACAAGGAGCAATGGTCTCAAGTTGCAGAGGGGGAGGTTTAGGTTGGATATTAGGAAAAACTTTTTCACTCGGAGAGTGGTGAAGCCCTGGAATGGGTTCCCTAGGGAGGTGGTGGAATCTCCTTCCTTAGATGTTTTTAAGGTCAGGCTTGACAAAGCCCTGGCTGGGATGATTTAGTTGGGAATTGGTCCTGCTTTGAGCAGGGGATTGGACGAGATCCCTCCTGAGGTCCCTTCCAGCCCCGATATTCTATGATTCTAATGAGCCCAGCTGTGCAAAAATCGTAAGATTGGCTTGATAATCATGAGAATTAAATTGATATAGGTGGGGATAAACTTCCCAAGCAGTGTAAGCGATGCAGAGGTGCTTACCTGAGTCTTCAGCCAGCCTGAGACAATAGCTCTGAGAAGGTAAAACTGCCTTGAATGTAATTGACACAGTGATGTCTGCTTGAGTGTGCAGAGAGCCTGAACCAATCAATCTGAAGAGGGAGGGACTACTCCTAGTGTAACCGATGCAGCAACATCTGCTTGAGTCTGCAGGAAGCCTGTGCTAAATTGTTCTGAGAAGGGGAACTGCCTCAAGTGTAATGGACGCAGAGATGCCTGCCTGAGTCAGCAGAGAGCCTGATTTGATTGCTCTGAGAGGGGGGAGCTGCCCCGAGTGTAACTGACACAGCAATGCTGCCTGAATCTGCCGAGAGCCTGAGTCCATTACCCTGAGAATGGGCTACTTCCCAGATTCACAGCAGTGGGTGCTAATCGTAGAATCATAGAAGATTAGGGTTGGAAGAGACCTCAGGAGGTCATCTAGTCCAACCCCCTGCTCAAAGCAGGACCAACACCACTTTGTCAAGCCAGGCCTTAAAAACCTCCAAGGAAGGAGATTCTACCACCACCTCCCTAGGGAACCCATTCCAGTGCTTCACCACCCTCCTAGGGAAATAGTGTTTCCTAATATCCAACCTAGACCTCCCCTGCTGCAACTTGAGACCATTGCTCCTTGTTCTGTCATCTAATTCAGCTGCCCAGTGAGCACACTTTAAATGCAAGTCTTTAGTGTTCAAGTCCCATGAGCCAGGCTCTCCAAAATCACAAGAATGGCTGAAAAATAATTAGATTAATCATAACATATGTGAGGTGCTATTTATTTGCCTTCTGGTATTGGTGCCCCTGGGCGGGGGGTCACATTTTGAGCACTGCCAGCCAAATCTCTCTGACACCTCCCGCTGGCTCCGTCGAGACACTCTCCGGTCAGGTGGAAAGTGCTCTGAGCGCCGGGAGGAGATGCCCTGCGGGGTTATATGGACACGCTGTTCTGAACCTCCGCGGGGTCCAGGTAAGGGTAACGAATGGGCAGCGACTTGTTCCTCTGCTGGATTTCCTTGGAGATCTCCGCCAGACGTGCCTGGAAGGCTGCAATAAGCCGCTTGGGCTCTGCCTCAGTGAAGTGCTCCTCAGGGTAGTAGCCCAGGGGTCTCTGGAAAGGAGCGAAGAGAGAAGTGACTAGGGAGGCACTGAACTCACAGATCCCGCTCGGCAAAGGGGAAGAACCAGGGTCCATTCCAAGCTGGCCCGAATGTCCTTCTTCTTGGATCCCTTCTGATGCTCCTGGGTAATGGACATTCAGGCAGAAGTGGTGCTTTCTCCTGCCCTTTGGGTACCAGGGAATCTCTCACGAGCCACCCACGAGAACAACTCCAATATCTGCTTCCAGCAGAACATAGGAATGGCCACACTGGGTCAGACCAATGGTCCATCCAGCCCAGTGTCCTGTCTGCCAACAGTGGCCAATGCCAGGTGCTGTAGCGGGAATGAAGAGAACAGGGCAATTATCAAGTGATCCATCCCCAGGCGCCTGACGCCCGCTTCTCTCCACCTCCTCCCCCGAGGCTCCCCCTGCCTGCTCGCTGCTCACTCTTCTCTGAGCCCCCCCAAGTGTCTCCCGCCCACCGCTCGCTCCCTTCTGCCCCCTCCTGCCCTAAGGGCGCGTGACGGCGGGAGGGAGCGGAGAGGAGGGAGCTGCGGGAGGTGCTCAGAGAAACAGGCAGAGCCCTAATGCAGTCTGGTGAGATTGTCCTCACCTGATTTGGGTTTTTACCCTGGGGAGGGGAGTCACTAGGGAAATTTCCAAGGAATTGTTTTCCATCCGAACATGGAGTTTTGTCAAAATGTAAATGTTTCACAGGAACGCGTCAATTCCAATGGGAAAAAGTGGAAATCGTTTAGACTTTCTCGTTGCACTTTGATCCGGTGAAAATGTTTTGTTTTGACTTTCTCACTTCATTTAAACTTTTATATTCTTTTAATATTCTATTATATTTAATAGTCTATATTATCCTGTAGTGTTTTGATGTGTTCAAAATATTTTAATATATTTGTAAAGAGTCTATTTAATACTAAATTACAGTGTTATACCATTAGAGAAACAAAACTTTGAAATATTATAGCGTAGATATATTATAGTTAACATTTAACATGCTGTAATGCAAAAGTGTTCAATAAATATTTCTGTTCTGTAACTGGGGGAAAAAAACAGATGTTGCAGTCGTATCATCCAAGGATGAGTACACTCTTTCCTTTCCACTAGTCTCTCAGGAGGAATTTAAACCTTAGCTACTAAAGACAGACATTTTTTAAATCAGCAGATCCAGATAACTTGCAACCAAGAGTTTTAGAAGAGTTGGCTGAGGTGCTCACTGGGCTGCTAATGCTCATTTTCAGTAGGTCTTGGAGCACTGGGGAAGTTCCAGAGGAGTTGAAGGATGCTAACATTGTGCCAATATTTAAAAAGAGTAAATGCGATTTCCCAGGCTGGTCAGCCTGATGTAGATCCTGAGCAATATAATGGAACAGCTGATAAGGGACTTAATAAAGAATGAAAGGAGAGTACTATAATGAATGCCACTCAGCATGGGTTTATGGACAATAGATCCTGTCACACTAACTTGATATGTCTTTTTTGGGTGAGATTACAAGTGTGGCTGAGAATGGTGATAGTACTAATGTAATAGACACAGACTTCTGTAAGGCATTTGACTTGGTACCACCCGGCATTTTGATGAAAAAGCTAGACCAATATTAACTGAAGATGGCGCACAATGAATGGATTCAAGAGAAGGGAGGGTGGCAATGCCATACCACGCCACCCTTCCTTCGGCGCTTCCCTAACTCTCCACTCTGCCTTCAGAGCTGGGCGGCCAGAGAGTGGCCTCTGCTGGCTGAGCGCCCAGCTCTGAAGCACGGAAGGAAGCAATTTCAAAATGGCAGAAATTCTCCGTGGGACCCAGATCCACTAGGACGGGTCCCTCGCAACCACCCTAATTTGCAGGGCTGATGAATATGCATGGCCTCATTTCCATAAATACCCTCTTTCTCCCAGCATTCCCCAGCCATTGTCTGTCCCCCCGCCCGCGCACATCTGTCCCTCTGTCTCCCCCAGCCATGCCCAGAGCTCTCAGCCAGCATCCATGGGGCCGCCCCACTCACCAGGTCCCCTGGCTCGTAGCTCACGACGGCGAGGAGGGAGAGGAGGGCGCAGGTGGCGTTCACCGCGGGCAGGGTGTCCAGGACGCTGCGCAAGGTGGCGGTGCCCTTGGAGGTGGGCGGGGGAGCTCTCAAGGTCGACGGTGTGTTGGGCATCCAGGCGGCGAAATCGTACTGCGGTACAGACACACCCAGGTGGGTCAGCGCCTCCCCTTGCGGGAGGGAATCTACCCCAGAGAACCCAGGAGTCCTAGTGGCTACAAAGCCAGGATGTGGATCCTCATTAGACCTTAAAGGCACAGCATTTAGGTGGTCCTATAGCTTCATATTCATAGTGTATATTATCTACCCCATGTATTAGTGTCTATTAAGCACCAATAACATTAAGCACAACTATTTTAACAGTGATCTAACTCAAACTGGCCTAATACCATCATCCTGGTCACTGAGGCTGTGCCCCACAACACCTTGCAGCTCGTGAAGTAAACGTTTGTCACAGATAGGAAACTTGTCAAAAATCAAGATACATTTGTTCTCTGTCTTACGACAAGCCAGGGAATTACCTTCACAGCTCAGTGTCTGGGATATTAGCCTCCAGAACAAAGCTACGAACAGAGCAAGACGTTAGAGAACTGGAATGAACCGATGGGCTGGGTTTTTGTGAGGTGCAAAGACATGTGTCACTTGTAGAATCATAGCAATGATAGCAGCGGAAATGTGTAAATTGGGGAGCATGAGGTGAACGTAACATCACTGCACGGGCTGGCTCCTCGGGGGTAGGTCGTGTGCAGAGCCTTTTTCCTGTCCCATATTCACAAACCTGACTGACGCTGGCTATTTGGTCTCTTGAGTGTATTTCATAATGAACCAACGTGTGGTCAAGCAATTGACTATACAATTTAGCAGCAACAGATTTAACACAAGCCAACCAACCTCGACTTCCCCATAAGAATGGCCACAGTGGGGCAGACCAATGGTGCGTCTAGCCCAGGATCCTGCCTGCCGACACTGGCCAATGCCAGGTGCTTCAGAGGGAATGAACAGAACAGGGAATTATTGAGTGAGCCACACGCTGCCATCCGCTCCCAGCTTCTGGCACTCCGAGGCTGGAGACACCCAGAACATGGGGTGCCACCGAAGCACCAGGGCAGTTGAGTGGCTGAGCCGTGCTCAGAGGAATGGCATTGCTAGGAGCCGGGCGAACGCCTGTCAAACTGCCGTGGGAAGTTTTTAAGAGTTAGTCAAGTGGCCAAGCCTAAAACAAGGCCTGTTAGAGTCTGCTCAGAAACTAGCAGCGTGTGTGTGTGTGGGGGGGAATCCACTGTGCGACCGCGAACGCAAACGGTGACCAGAGGAGAACGGAGCGAGAGGCAGAGGGAAAAGCCAGCAAGCCAAACCCGGCCTGAGCGCCTACAGTGCAGCGTGAAGCTGGGGCAGTGGGACCCTGGTGTATGGACTTGGTGCACCCTAGCCCACGCCTGAGCATCCGCACTGGGCTGACAATTGCTGGCCCCAGGTCTCAGCCAGGCCAGCACGGCCATAGAACCACAGGGTTACAAGGCACCGCAAGGGTCATCGAGTCGAACCCCCCCTGCCGAGCTGCAGGATTTAGTGTGTTTCCACCAGCCGGCTTACCCAGTCTCCAGCCCATACTGCACTACACAGACCTTCTGACTCGGATCTGCGGCTTGAGCTGCGTCCACACTGCCCCATGACAGGGCTTGGATCTGACTCGCAGCAGGACTCGGGCTCTGACCTACCCCACCAGCGAAGTCCGAGGATCTGGGACCTGACCCAAGTCAGATTGGTCTGTGTGTGGACAACAGGAGGGCTTGGCCTCAAACCTGAGTCACACCCCGGGCTGCATGTGCAGTGTGGACATACCCAGTGTGTCCCTGGGAAAAGCTAGAGAGAGAGAGAGGGGTTTGGGGACTGTTTGCTAAAGAAGCCTGGGTTCTTCCTGCTGTCGCAGCAGCGGCGTTTATCCATTCCTGGTACATAAATCAGACGGCATCAAAAGGATACCAGACTCCATCGATTTCTGCATCTACCTGGAATGTACCAAGGCGCCTGAAACTTGACTAGCCACTCGGCTCAAAAAGAGGCAACAGTGTGAACCTAGCACTAGCGGTGCAGCACCCATGTCTTCATGGGCCCAGAGCGGGAGAACCCACCTAGCCCTCAGGTGGCTTGGGCTCAATGCACAGGGACTTCCTGTGTGACCCGGGGGAAATCACTCAGCCAGGGGCTGGGTAGGTCTGTTCCCCAGAGGGGTCACCCCAAGCACATTGGGCTCGCAGGTTTTTTAAGGCCAGAAGGGACAATTATGATTCCCTAGTCTGACCTGCCTAGCCCAGTGATCCCTGAATGGAGACCAACAACCTCTGGAGGCTAGAACCAGATGCACGATCCGGGTAAAGGTCTTCATGGTCCATTGGTGAATTATCCACCCTGCTAAACCTGGGCACTTTACTTCCTGTTTAGAGTCAATGGGGCCAGATCCCAGCTGGTGTCAATGGGCATCTCTCCATTGGAGTCAATGGGGCCAGACCCCAGCTGGTGTCAATGGGCGTCTCTCCATTGGAGTCAATGGGGCCAGACCCCAGCTGGTGTCAATGGGCGTCTCTCCATTGGAGTCAATGGGGCCAGATCCCCAGCTGGTGTAAATCAGCATTGTTCTATTGGCGGCAGTGCAGGTCTGACATCTTAAGCAGGACTCCCAGAACTGTGAGATACCCTGTTACCCCTCAGCCTCAGCAAGGACTTGCTGAGTGAGATTTTGATGTCTGGGCTGGGCAGGGGGGTCAGTAGAGGTGACCAGAGCAGGGTTAACTTCCAGGAGTCATTGAAATCACATCAGTGCTGTTAGCAGCATCCTGCCACTGAAACAAAAATCTGTGTGTGGCAAACGGCTCACCGCTGAAATGCTGTACAATGCCTGTTCCTAGTCCTGTGGTGCCATCTAGTGACTTTCCCATAACATTTCATTCTCAGTAATTTATTATCTCGTTGGGGTTTGATTCCTTTCACACGCCCCCCTTGTGTAAATCGGGAGTAACTCCCTTGGAGTCACTAGGGCTGGTTCCCCTCTCGCTCACCCTGGTGTGACTCCGGAGTGACCCCACTGCATACCTGGCTCACTGGTTTCTCCTTTAACCCCCACAGCTTTGTGAAGCAGCCACGCCGTGCTTGGGGAGGAGGTGGGGCAGGGGTGAGCTGGGGCAGGGAGTTCCCCTGCGTGCTGCCCCCCCTCCTTACTTGCTGCAGGTGGCCCTCCCCGCCTAAATGCCAGCGGCGACCGGGGCGGCCAAAGATCCGGCCACCGCGGTCACTGCCGAAGAAAATGGCGCCCCCCAAATCCCATCTCCCTAGGTGACCGCCTAGGTCGCCTGAATGGTTGCACCGGCCCTGGGCTTGGTCTGTGGGTGGGGCTTGACAGAGCACTACCTCTGTTTTCTCCTAGAGCTTCACTGCTCTGCCCAGCTCCACTGTGGTTCCTCCACCCCCCGCCTCTGAGGCATCACCAGCCCCCGCCCCCTGGATTCACCTCTCCACCGCTGTCCAGATCCTCATGCCATCATCCCGGTAGTAGTAATTGGGGAGCGAGGTGACCCCACGAGCTTCCAGGTCGTCCGGCAGACAGAGCGCCTCGTAGCTCACATTCTCCACACCCTTGGCCAGCAGCTTCAGCATCCCGGCCCGACCCGTCGAGGAGGCCTGGAAGAGAGGCAAGAATCTAGAAATCTTGAAAGGACAGATCTCCAACTGGTGTCAATGGGTGTCTCTCCATTGGAGTCAATAGGGCCAGCCCCAGCTGGGGTTTATGGGCGTCTCTCCATTGGAGTCAAAGGGGCCAGATCCCAGCTGGGGTCAATGGGCGTTGCTCCATTGCAGTCAATGGGGCCAGACCCCAGCTGGTGTCAATGGGCATATCTCCATTGAAATCAATGGGGCCAGATCCCAGCTGGTGTCAGGAGTCAATGGGCCAGATCCCCATCGTTTGTTAATCAGCTGTAGCTCCATTGGCTCAATGGTGATTGACAGCAGCAGGGTTAATAAATTATGCCTGAGCGAGAGCAGATCTTTTATAAAGAAACCTACAATCTGGAGCTAACATTGCCGGTAATGAACCCTCCACCACCCCTTGGGAAGCTGCTTCTAATGCTTCTTCTCCAGCCTGGGACCCAACTGCCACTCATTTCCAAGCTGAAGGGATCTAACGTCAACTCCCAGGTACCAGATCTTGCTCTGCTGAATAAGGAGCCCTCTGCTCTCTGAAATCTCCCTAGGCAGGTACTTATAGAGTGTGATCAAATCTCCTTTTATCCTTCCCTCGTCAGCTGTATAGAGCAGCATTTCTCAAACTGGGGGGACCTGATCTAAAAGTGGTTGCAAGGGGGGGCATGAGAGAAGCACATCTGGCAAGGCAGCACCATTGTCAGCAGCAGCACAGAAGTAAGGGTGGCATGTGAGGCGGGGGTGTCATCACTTTTTCAGGGTGTCATCACAGCCTGAAATATTTTCAAAGGGGGGTCCCCAGGAAAAAAAGTCTGA
This sequence comes from Mauremys reevesii, assembly GCF_016161935.1. Taxonomy (NCBI): domain Eukaryota; kingdom Metazoa; phylum Chordata; order Testudines; family Geoemydidae; genus Mauremys; species Mauremys reevesii. The sequence continues at coordinate 12,929,842 of NC_052636.1, read as the reverse complement.
AAACCTCTGATACAGAGTCTCTTGGTTCAGTGGCTCACTGGGAGGCAGGTTTTCTAGACAACAACTCATCCACTAAGTTGTAGACACCACAATGGGGCACCCTGTTCCACTCGCAACCTCCCTAGGGCCGTGTCCAGACTTAGTGCCGGCACAGTGGGCCGATGAAGACATTTTTATTTCTTTTTCAGCTCACTGAAAATTCCTAAAAATTGGGAAAAAAATTCATTCCAGATTGAGGTGAAAACGAAGGTGTTTGAAATGTTTGGTGAGCAGAAAATGTAAAACTAAAATCTATATGTGTTCTGGGTCAAACAAAACCTTTCATTTGGACAAATCGGATAACGGTTCCCCTCCGCCAAATGGTTTTGCTTCAACACAATCCAACCGTTTCATTTGGATCTCAAATTTTTAAAAACAGGTTGAAACAAAAAGTAGTGGGTTTATTTTAACCAAAACAACCCAGTGAAATGGATGCTAATTTGTAAAACATTTTGGCATCATCAGATCTGCATTTATTTTCACACAAAAAAAACCAGAAAAAGCCCCACCCAGCGCTAACTGCCATCATCCTACGGCTGTTCTGGGTTAGCCCATCCTAGAAAGGCCAATGGTAATGTAAGCAGAGTCAGGATGACTCACCCTGACGTCCGGTGGTGAATTGTGCCAAGTTGTGGAAAAGAAATTCAGGGGCTGGTCTTGTTTGCATAGGCACACCCACCCTGCCTAGCATGTGCCCACAGCTGCCCAAATGCTCACTCTGGCTGTTGTGGGAACCCCAGTTTCTCTGTTATTGGGGCAGGAAGAATACAGGGTTGTTACCCTGATTATGTGAATCAAGGCCAGTGGAACTGTTTTATGACAAAGGGACTCACCATCAATTAAGAAGCACTCGCTAGACAACAGGGCCGCCCAGAGAATTCCGGGGGCCCGGGGTCTTCGGCGGCGGGGGGCCCCCGCTCAGGGGCGGCTCTAGACCCCAGCGCGCCAAGCAGGCGCGTGGGGCGGCCCTTTCCTGGGGCGCTTCCCGCGGCCCGGAGCCCGGGACGAGTGGACCTGCTGCAGGCATGACTGCGGCGGGTGCCGTGGTCCCGCGGTTCCGCTGACCTGCCGCAGTCATGCCTGCGGGAGGTCCAGCCGAGCCGCTGGACGCAGCGCCTCCGCAGTCATGCCTGCGGCAGGTTCACTCGTCCCGGCTCCGTCGACCTGCCGCAGGCATGCCTGCGGGAGCTCAACCGGAGCCGCGGGAAGACGGGAAACACTCCAGGGGCCCCGGAAAACACTCGTGGGGGCCCCTGCGGGACGCGGGGCCTGGGGCAAATTGCCCCTCTTGCCCCCCCCTCTGGGCGGCCCTGCTAGACAAGGGACATGGGTTCCAAAACCCAGTGAATTGAAAGAGGGAGGAGCATGGAGATTTGTACCTAGGGGGATGGGGTTGTTTTGAGAGCTGGTAACACCAACTGTACTGCTTCCTTTCTCCACTGTTGAATAAGAGAGCTCATTTTGATTCCATTAAGAATCTAGTTACAGGCTGCTGTACTGAATTTTACTTTAGCCCAGTGGTGCGCCAGTACTGGGGCTCCCCTACTACTAGTTGAAATCACTAAGAGCTGAACTAAGAGCCTACCCTTGGTGTCTGTGCAGCACCTGTCACAATGGGGACCCTGATCTTGGTCAGTGTCGGTGCAGAGCCCTGCACAACAGGGGGCCTGACCTCAGTCAGGGACTCTGCAACTCCCGGCGTTACAGGATCCCGGATTTTGTTTGGGGTCCCTGCAGCATCTGGCAAAATGTGGGGGCAGGATCTCTGTCAGGGTCTGTGCAGTGCCCAGTACAGTGGTGGGACGTGATCTGGGTCGGGATCAGTGCAGGGCCAGGCCCAACGGGGACACAGATCTCAGTCGAGGTCTCTGAAGTGCCCAGCACAATGGAGGCAGAAATCTGTGCCACAGTCGTGCGCTGCCCGGCACAAGGGAGGCCGTGATCTTGGTCCAGGTCTCAGTTTTACCTGGCACAATGGGCAACCTGATGTCTGTGGGGTCTCTGCAGTGCCCAGCACAACAGGGGCGCAGATCTCAGTTGGGGTCTCTGCAGCACCTGGCAGAACAGGGCCCAGATCTCACTTGGGGTCTCTGCAGCTCCAGGAACAACAAGGTCCCTGAGTTTGTTTGCTGTCTCTGCAGCACCTGGCACAAGGGGAGCCTGATTTCACTTGGTGTTGATGCAGAGCCTGGCACAACAGGGGCCCGGAGCTCAGTCAGGGTCACTGTAGCCCCCGGCACAACAAGGTCCCTGCTCTTTGTAGGGGTCTGTGCAGTTCCTGGCACCACCAGGGCCCCAAACTCGGTCAGGGTTTGTGCAGTGCCCGGCCCACTGGGGGACCTGATCTCAGGCCAGGCCTGAGCCACGCCCAGTACAATAAGAGCCCTGATCTCAGTCACACACCTGGAGTGACTAGCAGTGGGGTGGGGCTGCTGGGTTGGGCAGGGTGGGGGAGGGGAAGTAGCTGGGAGGGGAAACCTGGGGCTGGGCCGTCTCCATGGGGGACACTTGCTCCTCCCTCCCCTTCCTGGCCCTTCCCAGGCCCCGTTGCCAGCAGAGAGTGGCCCCCCCAGCCCAGCCCAGAGGTGTCCCTGTCTCAGGGCCCCCCCAGCCTCTGCCCATTCACCCTCTGCCCAGCTCAGGAATCCCTCGGGGGAACCATTTCCCACCCGCACAAGGACAAATCCCTGCAGGTGGAAATGGGGGAAACCCCCCAAACCTGAGATCTGAACTGGCCACTGGCGAAGGGGGGAGACAAAGGGGCACAGCCGGGGGGGGGGCCGGGAACGTCGCAGGGGTGGGGGGTGGGGGGGTCACCCTGGGCGCTGCTCGTGGCTCTCTAGGGAGAAAGGGGGCAGGACGGGGGAGGAGGGGGGTCCCCACGGGAGGGGGCAGCGGTAAATCCGAGGGGATCTCAGCCCCCCCCTTTCTCTCCCCGCTCCTCGGGGGTCACCTGCGCCCCCCCGGCCATGTCCGGGCTGCACCGACATTTCCCACCCGCCCCAGCCCCGCCTCCACCCGGCCCCGCGCGAGCCAGGCAAAGCCGCAACAAGCCGCGCGCGTTTGCAACTCGGCTTGGTAGCTCCACCCAACGTCACTTCCGCTCCGGGGAGAGTCAGGAACTACGTCTCCCAGCCTGCCCCGGGGCCGCTTCCGCCCTCTCCTCAGCCCAGGGAAGGGAGGGGTCCAGCCGCTGTTACTGCGCATGCTCCGTGCGAGCCCCGCTGGGGGCGGGAGAACAAAGCTGCTGCTGCTGCCGCCTCCGCGTGAGCCGGGCCCGGGCTGAGCCGCTGCTGCTCCCGGGGGTCTGTGCGGGGGCCCGGCCGGGGGTTTCTCCAGCTGGGCCCCGCCCCCGGGCAGCCCTGGCTCTGCCCGCCCCAGCCCCGCCCGGTGAGTGAGAGACCCCGGGGGCACGTGACTCTGCCCCGGGAACCCGGGAGAAGCCTCGAGCCGCCTCGGCCCCAGCGGAGCCGCAGCAGGATCCGCCCCGCTGGGATGGGGCGGGGCCCGGCGGGGGCTCTGGGAGTGAGGGGGTGTCGGGGGAGAAGCTGGAGCTGGGGAAGGTCAGTGGGACGCGGGGGTGAAGGGGGAGGGGGTTAATTGGCTCCTGTCCCTGTTGGTGCCACTTGCCTCTCGCCCCGATACAAATTCTCCAGTTCTGCCCCTTTTCTCGCTCAGTGTCTCACCCGGGCTGTAAAATCCGGGGAGATTCGCCCCTTTCCCCTCCAACGAGCCGCTCTCCCGTCTCCCCCATTTCCCCCTGGTCTCTCCAGGAGTCTGATTTTCCACCTCCAGTTGCAGGTCGTGACACGTTTTCTCTGCACATCTCACAGGTTGATATAAAATACCCTAAACGTTTGCTCCACTTCTCTCTAGTTGTTTGTTTCTCATTGAATATGCCCTGAGATTTCCCCCTCTCTCTAATTATAAAGTAACAAGAAAATCTCAGATTTACACCTTTTCTCAGCTTCTTGACCATAGATATAAAATGTTTGCAAATGTTGCCCATTTCCTCTCTCTTCATTTAACAAATACTGATGTGAAACACTGACATTTTACTGCACATCAGATATAAACTGATATAAAATCCCTTTGATTTTCCACTTTCCTCTCTATTATTTGCAAAAATAGAGCCAAAATCTCTCAGATTTCCAGTCTTTCTCTTTCACTTCTACGTTATTATCAAATATCAATTGAAAATCCTTTCATGTTTGGGGCTGTTCCCCATGTTTCTCAATCCCAGCAACTTCTCTTTTCTTAGAGGAAACCTGTTGCCCTGAATCACTGTCCATCCTGGAAGTTGCAGGGGTTAAATTTCCCAGTGTTGATCTTTCCTCTCCTTTGAGAACCATTTCTTCCCCCCTTTATCTGTGTTAAAATGTTTGCTGATGAAAGAGACCAGCCACATCTTTAATACACATCAAAGCTCGAGGCCTCCCCCTGTTCGGGGATCAGTGGTTCCCAGCTGGTAACGGGAGAGTTGGCTGGACCCTTTTCTTTTCTCCAGCTGGCACGGGATGAGGAGGTCACTCAGTGCAGTGTGGGTCCAGAAGTATCCCAAACCCCATAGCAAATGGTCTCTGTGAGAGGTTGATTCCCACAGTGCTAAGATGCAGCCACCTCTGGGGTGGATCCATGGTGGCCATTATTTGTTAGTAACAGGCATGAACATTTCTTACCTATTTTGTCCCTCCAGGCCTTCCATACTCCTGTTCAAGAGAGATCCCCCGGGCTCCTCTGCCTGTGGACTGGCCAGCAGGGGGCGGTGGTCACTTTCTATCCACTTCTCAGGCACTGTGAGGTAACAGTGTTGCACTGGGGGAGGGGGTGTCTGTGTGGGGAGATTTCAGCTGGAGCTGAAGGGGTGTTGTGGTAGTGGGAGTTGTTTAGGTGACTGGGCAGGTGGGACCCTAATCAAATTGGTGGGTTCTGGAGGTTTGGGGGGGTTGGTTCTGATGTGCCCAGCCCTGAGGCTTTGGGTCCTGGAGGTGGGTGTCGCTGTTGGCTGCAGAACAGTGGGGGTGGGCATCTCTTGAGGGTGGGGCAGGGGTTAGAGGAGCCTGGTGCTGTGCCAGGGCTCTGTCTGGGCTTCCCCGCAGACTCCTGGGATCGCTGCCGTGCCCAGTGCACAGGGGTGGGGGGGAGGGAGCGGAGCTCTGGCACTAGCTCAGGGGATGCCAGGCAAGCAAAGTGAAGGGTCCCACTGAAAAGCATCAGGGCAGAGGAGGGGGTCCCAGACAAACGACATGGCAGATCCTGCTGGAAATCAGGGGGGTGTCCTAGGCAGGCAGTGAGGGACTGAGTTCCTGGCGGGGTGTCCCTGGCTGCTGGGGGCACTTGGTGGGGGGAACCCTTTGGGATTCCCAACCTGACACTCATGGTCTGGTGGGGCTTCCCTGGCCGGTGGGACTTTGAGGGGTATCTGGGGTCCCTGCCCAGGGATTCTGGGAGCTGCGTCCCAGGTAATATCTGGTGGGACCCTGGCTAGGGGGTGTCTGTTGCCCCTGGCTGTGGGGTCTGGGCTCTGGGTACTGGGCAATGTCTGGGGGCTACTACTAACCATGATCCTTCTCTCTGATCAACTTGTGTCAGAGTCCTGGCTCCAAGCACTGCTGGGCATTCCCCAGTCACATGCCCTGTCACTGTGATAACTTTCTATCCATTTATCAGTCACTGTTAGTGTGAAATCACAGATTTTGCTTTTCTCCTCTTTTGAAAACTGCAGGAACTTTCAGTTCCATTTGGAAATTGTGCCCCCCAGTCCTTGTCCTAGATCTGGGGTATGAGGGAGGTAGGAAGGGGGTCAGCACTGCCACACGATGGTCTCTTCCACAGCATTCTGGACTCATTCTTTCTGAAATCTGGTTTCATTGAGACCAATGTTAATCCAGAGTCACTGTATGGAAGGACAAGGAGTGACTCCAGATGGACAGAGGGGCAAATGAGATCAGCAATTCTCCTGTGAGGAGGGGCTCTCATTAGCTGCTCTCCCCAGAGAGCTAAAGGAGGGAAGCTGCTCAGACGCTCTGTCCCTCTCTGCTCAGGATATTGGGGTTCAGCTTCCTGGGTCAGACGCTGCAGCCTCCATAGTGATCTGGGAGACCAGGCTTAGCAGCTGCTGCTCCCCCAGCGGGGTTCTGTGCTGGGAAGTGACCTGAATTAAAGCTGCTTCTCTGCCCGGCCCAGGGATGACTTTCTCCAGCTGGTCCTAGCCCCTAGGGCAGCCCTGGGCCCTGTTAATACTAAATTCTGAGCCAGAGTCTCCAGGTAACTGAAAGAAACGAAGGAAAATGCTGGGGTCTGGCCTTAAAATGACTCTACACAAACAGACCCCCCCTCATTTCTCACCCAATTAACAATTGCAGGAGCAAATCCAGCCATGGGGGAGCAGGAATGGGACTTTCCTACCAGATGGGCAGGGAGAGGGGAAAAGGAGATAGAAGGAGAAAGAGAGACTGAAAGGGGCTGTGGGAGAGAAGAGTTTGGAGAGAGATTTCCAGATCTCTAATCTGCCCAGACAGATGTTTTACTGCACCCTGGATAGAGTCACTTTCCTGTGGAAAAGATGAGAATCAGACAGAGGAAAATCCAGTTCCTGACTCCATATCCCTCCTGCTGGGGTGTGGCTGCCATGGGGTCAGTGTCTGAGGGGATCCCCCACAGTGACTCCTTTGGTTCTGCTTTTTTCTAGCCTTGTGTTCAGAGACTTTGTTACGGGGTGAGGGGAGGGAGACAGGAGGTTAAAAATGTCTCTGTGGGCTTAGCCTGGCAGGAGAGGCCAGGTCTACACTGTACAAAGAGATCAAGCCTTTCTCAGTATGGCAGACTCTAGGGTGTCTGTGTGCGGGAAAAGGGCCTGAGGGAATCATGCTGTGAAATGTATTAAAGCCTGTTCTGAAACCTTCACAACTGCCCTTCTCGCCCTGCCAGGCTGCAGAATAACGTCCATGTTTCACTCCAGTTCATCCCGTCCTCTCGTTGGACAGGGGAGAGAAATGGCTGCAGAGGAGCCAGTTCAGGTAGGTATTATCAGGGGGTTGCTGGTGGGTTCCTCCAGAGCGGGAGAGGGACAGCAAATACGTGGGAGATGGGAAGGTTTGCACAGGCTGGTTTGGAGGTTGCAGTCTGGTTTGCAGGAAATGCACAGGGTGGAGAAAGGGAGGAGGACAGGGGTGTGCTAAACCTGCTGGGAGTTATTTAATATGTGGCCTAGATTCTAGGAACAGACCCAGGAGGTTCGGCAGTGGAAATGCTCTAGTCTGTGGAACAGAAATAACCCAGCTGCATGGGGCTGGGAAAACTGACCAGACTCATAGTGCTGGAGCCTGACCTGACTAACCAGCGGCTGCTGTGAGATATGAAGGGGGCACCCACCAGTGAGGCTTAGGGGAGATTCCCCTCCCTTCACATCCAGCTCTTCAGAATGGGGAGGGTGTTGGACTCCCTGCCAGCGAGCTCTCCCTGGACCCTGCTAGGGGCTCCATCTCCTGAATCAGTCTGTGGCTAGTAGGGGGGTGATGGCTCTGCTGGGAGAGAGGAGGGGCTCTCGCTTCGTCCCCTCCCCCTGGTGTTTCCTGGATGCTCTGAGCAGGGTGGGGGTGGGACTCTGACTGCAATCCACCCAGAGTTTCTGTTTGGCTCCTGTCCCCCATGTATGGGGGGGCTGTGAGTGGGGCAGCAGGTATTGAGTGTTGGACTCTCGCTCTTTCAGGGGCCGGTGACCTTCGAGGAGGTGGCTGTGTATTTCACCAGGGGAGAGTGGGCTCTGCTGGACCCTGGTCAGAGAGCCCTCTACAGGGATGTCATGCAGCAGAACTATGAGAATGTGACCTCGCTGGGTAAGGGTTCCTGTCCCCTCTGTTCTTGGAAGGGGAAAAGAAGAGAGATGGTTCACGCCAGCCCCACAATGCCACCTCTACTCTGTCCTGTTTCAGCATCACCCCGATATGCCAGTGACACACACACACTGCCAGAGACCCTCCCCTGCTGCAGAACGCTTTGGGAACAGAGCACAGGAGCAGTATCACACAGTGTCAAATATCTCCTGTTTGCTCAAGTAAAACAGGGTTAGGAAGCTTCCTACCCCTGACCTCTCAAACCCTGAGCTTTCTCCACACAGACCACAATAATGCTTGGGGTGTAACAAGCAGGCTGCTGGAGTCAGAGCTGCTGGTCCAGGGTCACTTATCACACAGACACTCCGTGTCCTTGAATGCTGGCTGGGGTATCCAGAGAAGGAAGCTCAGTGGTGGATTTAGCGTTAGTGGGGCCCTGTGCTTAGCTTCATTTTAGGGGTCCCTCCTTGGGACATAGGCAAGAAAAAACATTCTTTCATTTCCCTCCCACCCCCATTTTTCATTCTTTTTTTCCTTCCTCCTCCTCCTATAAGTAATAGGAAGTAAATGAAAATAAAGTGAGGTACCTTGATTGTTTTTGTCGTCTAACCGATTTTTCCACAGACCACTTGAAAATCGCTGAGTCTTGGTGCACCACTTAATGATCTTTCCATATATTGTTTGTGCCGTTAGCTAACTATTTTAAAGCGCTTTGGATAAGAGCCCTTTATTAAAAATTAAAAATGTTGGAGTGCAGGGTCTGGCCAGGAGTTAGGGTGTGGGAGGGGGCTGAGGGTTGGGGCAGGGAATTGGGGTGTGGAGCACTTACCTGGAACAGCTCCTGTTTCATGCGAGCAATGCAGGTGGGGATGTAGGGGGGCAGGAGTTTGGATGGGCTGACGGCTGTGTGGGTGGGGTGCAGTTGTCTGGGCTGGGGGTGTGTGTTGGGCTGGGGGTGGGGTATAAGTGGTTATGGGTGGTTGCAGGAATCAGGGAGGGCAGGGAACTGAGGTGTGTTTGAGAGGGGTGAAGGAGTAAGGGCTGGGGTGTGAGGGGTGCAGGAGTCAGGAGGGCAGGGTGTTCAGGGGCAGGAGTCAGGGCTGGGGTGCAGGGTCTGGGAGGGAGTTAGGGTTCAGGAGCAGCTGGAGATTGGGGTGCAGGGTCTGGCCAGATTTTAGGATGCAGGAGGGGGCTCAGGGTTGGGGCAGGAGGTTGGGGTGTGAAGTGCTTACCTGGGGCCGCTCCCATGTGGTGTGAAGGGTGCAGGTGGCAATGTAGAGGAGGGTGTGCAGGAGCTCCCATTTGGTGCTCAGGGAGCGGTTGAGGATGTGTGGGGGGTGCAGGAGTCAGAGCATGGGGTGTGAGAGCTCATTATGTGGGAGGGGATGCAGGAGTCAGGTCTAGGGCTGGGAGGGTGGGCTGGGGTACTGGGGGTGCTCCCAGCCCCCTATCCTGAGTGGCTCAAGCAGGGGCTGGGGGGTATGTGATAGGGGAGTGCTTTGTAAAGCTGGGAGCTTTTCAAACAGAGCTGCAAACAGGGAGTTTTGTTAGGGAGTTTGGAAGGGGAGTGGGAAGGGGGCAAGGTGCTCTTGCCATTCTTTAAAACACTTAAGCTATAATACAAACTTCTTGATTGAAACAAAACCCCTGTTGTTAACCTAGGTGGCTGTAAGAGAGAATGCAGGCAGAAGCCCAGCAGCAGAGTGGGGGCTATCCTGTTTACTGCACTCAATGTAGCATGTATGATTACCTGCCCTGTGGGCGGGGGGCTTACGTGTGCATTCGGTGCAAGGAGCTCCTGGCCCGCAGAGACCGCATGGAGGCTTTGGAGGCCAGGGTGGTGGAACTGGAGACGCTAAGGGAGGCAGAGAAGTAGGTTGATGAGGTTTTCCGGGACACTGTAGATTTCTCCCACCTCTGGTCAGACAGCCACTGCGCTATTGAGGAGGTTGAAAGGCCCAGGGAAGGAGAGCAGTCAATGGGAGCAGAGGGAAACCTTCCCATAATTGGGACCCTCCTCCCAGCTGGTGTTGGGGTAACCTCTTGCACTGAGGTTACCCCAGGCATTAAGAAAAGGCAGCTGTTAGTAATGGGAGATTTGATCATTAGAAACAAGGATAGCTGGGTTTGTGATGACCGGGAGAACCGTATGGTGACTTGCCTGCTTGGTACAAAGGTTGCTGATTTCTTGAGGCATCTAGATAGATTTATGTGTAGTGCTGGGGAGGAGCCGGTGGTCGTGGTACATGTAGGCACCAATGACATAAGGAACGGTAGGTGAGACGTCCTGGAGGCCAAATTGAGTCTGCGAGGAAAGAGACTGAAATCTGGGACCTCTATGGTGGCATTCTCAGAAATGCTTCCAGTTCCACGCACAGGGCCAGGTAGGCAGGCAGAGCTTCAGAGTCTCAATGGGTGGATGAGATGATGGTGTAGAGAGGAGGCGTTTAGATTGATTAGGAACTGGGGAAACTTTGGGGATGGTGGAGCCTATACAGGAAGGATGGGCTCCACCTAACCCAAAGTGGAACCAGACTGCTGGCACTTAACATTAAAAAGGTTGCAGAGCAGTTTTTAAACTAAGAGATGGGGGAAAGCCAATAGCTGCAGAGGAGCTCGTGGATCGGACAGAGACTTGTCTTAGAGAAGAGTCTAATGATAGAGATTTTCTAGTTCTAGTCAGGAAGAGAGGCTGGAAGAGGATAAAGTAGGGGCCAGATCATTCTCACACACAAGAATCTGACACATCAGAAGAGGGCAGACGAATAAACAGTGACAAGTTTTTAAAGTGCTTGTACACAAATGCTAGAAGTCTAAATAATAATATGGGTGAATTAGAGTGCCTCGTGTTAAAGGAGGATATTGACATAATAGGCATCACAGAAACCTGGTGGAGTGAGGACAATCAATGGGACACAATTATTCCAGGGTACAAAATATATCGGAAGGACAGAGCAGGTCATAAGAACGTCCGTACCGGGTCAGACCAAAGGTCCATCTAGCCCAGTATCTCTCTGCCAACAGTGGCCAATGCCAGGTGCCCCAGAGGGAGTGAACCTAACAGGCAATGATCAAGTGATCACTCTCCTGCCATCCATCTCCATCCTCTGACGAACAGAGGCTAGAGACACCATTCTTTACCCATCCTGGCTAATACCCATTTATGCACTTAGCCACCATGAATTTATCCAGTTCCCTTTTAAACATTGTTATAGTCCTAACCTTCACAACCTCCTCAGGTAAGGAGTTCCACAAGTTGACTGTGCGCTGCGTGAAAAAGAACTTCCTTTTATTTGTTTTAAACCTGCTGCCTATTAATTTCATATGGTGACCCCTAGTTCTTGTATTATGGGAATAAGTAAATAACTTTTCCTTATCCACTTTCTCAACATCACTCATGATTTTATATACCTCTATCATATCCCCCTTAGTCTCCTTTTTTCCAAGCTGAAGAGACCTAGCCTCTTTAATCTTTCCTCGTATGGGACCCTCTCCAACCCCCTAATCATTTTAGTTGCCCTTTTCTGAACCTTTTCTAGTGCTAGAATATCTTTTTTGAGGTGAGGAGACCACATCTGTACACAGTATTCGAGATGTGGGCGTACCATGGATTTATATAAGGGCAATAATATACTCTGTCTTATTCTCTATCCCGTTTTTAATGATTCCTAACATCCTGTTTGCTTTTTTGACCGCCTTTGCACACTGCGTGGACATCTTCAGAGAACTATCCATGATGACTCCAAGATCTTTCTCCTGACTCGTTGTAGCTAAATTAGCCCCCATCATATTGTATGTATAGTTGGGGTTATTTTTTCCAATGTACATTACTTTACATTTATCCACATTAAATTTCATTTCCCATTTTGTTGCCCAATCGCTTAGTTTTGTGAGGTCTTTTTGAAGTTCTTCACAATCTGCTTTGGTCTTAACTATCTTGAGCAGTTTAGTATCATCTGCAAACTTTGCCACCTCACTGTTTACCCTTTTCTCCAGATCATTTATGAATAAATTGAATAGGATTGGTCCTAGGACTGGCCCTTGGGGAACACCCCTCTCCATTCTGAGAATTTACCATTAATTCCTACCCTTTGTTTCCTGTCTTTTAACCAGTTCTCAATCCATGAAAGGACCTTCCCTTTTATCCCATGACAGCTTAATTTTCGTAAGAGCCTTTGGTGAGGGACCTTGTCAAAGGCTTTCTGGAAATCTAAGTACATTATGTCCACTGGATCTCATACTCGGGGGGTGGGGAGGGGAGTGGCACTGTATGTTAAAGAAAATGTAAACTCAAATGAAGTAAAAATCTTAAATGAAACCACATGTTGCATAGAATCTCTTTGGATAGTAATTCCATGCTCTAATAAGAATATTAGTATTAGGGATCTGTTATCGACCACCTGTCAAAGACAGCGATAGTGAGGATGAAATGCGAAGGAAGATTAGAGAGGCTATCAAAATAAAGAACTCCATAATAGTGGGAGATTTCAGTTATCCCCATATTGACTGGGTACATGTCACCTCAGGACAAAATGCAGAGACAAAATTTCTGGATACTTTAAATGACTGTTTCTTGGAGCAGCTGGTACAAGAATCCGCAATGGGAGAAGCAACTCTCGATTTAGTCCTGAGTAGAGTGCAGAATCTAGTCCAAGGGCTAACTATAACAGGACCGCTTGGAAATAGTGACCATAATATAACAACATTTAACATTCCTGTGGTGGGAAGAACAGCTCAACAATGGCATTTAATTTCAGGAAGGGGAACTATGCAAAAATGAGGGGGTTAGTTAAACAGAAATTAAAAGGTACAGTGACTAGAGTGAAATCCCTGCAAGCTGCATGGACACTTCTAAAAAACACGATATTAGAGGCCCAACTTAAATATATACCCCAAATTAAAACACACAGCAAAAGAACTAAAAAAGAGTTAACGACCATGTAAAAGAAGCAGTGAGAGATAAAAAGGCGTCTTCTAAAAAGTGGAAGTCAAATCCTAGTGAGGTACATAGACAGGAGCGTAAACACTACCAAATTAAGTGTAAAAATGTAATAAGACAAGCCAAAGAGGAGTTTGAAGAAGGGGCTAGCCAATAACTCAAAAGGTAATAACAAAAGCAGGAAGCCTGCTAAACAACTAGTGGGGCCACTGGACGATTGAGATACAAAAGGAGCCCTTAAAGACGATAAAGTCATTGCGGAGAAACTAAATGGACTCTTTGCTTCAGTCTTCATGGCTGAGGATGTTGGTGAGATTCCCAAACCTTTTGTGGGTGACAAATCTGAGGAACTGCCACAGATTGAAGTGTCACTAGAGCAGGTTTTGGAACTACTTGAGAAACTTAATTGTAACAAGTCACCGGGACCAGATGGTATTTACCAAGAGTTCTGAAGGAACTCAGATGTGAAATTGGGGAACTATTAGCTATGGTTTGTAACCTGTCTTTAAATCGGCTTCTGTATCCAATGACTGGAAGATTGCTAATGTAACGCCAATATTTAAAAAGGGCTCTAGAGGCGATCCTGGCAGTTGCAGACTGGTAAGTCTAACGTCTGTACCAAGCAAATTAGTTGAAACAATAGTAAAGGAATAAAATTGTCAGGCACATAGAAGAACAAAAATTGTTGAGCAAAAGTCAATATGGTTTCTGTAAAGGGAAATCATGTCTTACTAATCTATTAGAGTTCTCTGAAGGTATCAAACAAACATGTGGACAAGGGGGATCCAGTGGACATAGTGTATTTAGATTTCCAGAAAGCCTTTCACAAGGTCCTTCACCAAAGGCTCTTACATAAATTATGTTATCATGGGATAAGAGGGAAGATCTTTTCATGGATAGAGAACTGGTTAAAAGACAGGGAACAAAGGGTAGGAATAAATGGTAAATTTTCAGAATGGAGAAGAGTAACTAGTGGTGTTCCCCAAGGGCCAGTCCTAGGACCAATCCTATTCAACGTATTCATAAATGATCTGGAGAAAGGGGTAAACAGTGAGGTGGCAAAGTTTGCAGATGATACTTGGGACGATGCAGTTGTGGTGGGACCCAACTGAGAGTGACAAATCGCTTAAAACAGGGCAGTTACAGCCCAAGGCTGGGATTTTTCCACCTCTAAGGCAAGGCAAACCAGCCAGACAAAGAGGACTTTGGTTTCACCCCACTGGTTAACCACGTCACACAAGCAATTCCCTTAGACACTCCAGTCTTCCAGTATCACCACCAGTGCACTCGTCCTGGGGATGAATGGTTATGAAAACCAACACCCCAATAAAAGAAAAAGGTTCTCTCGATCCCAAAGAATCAAGCCCCAGACCCAGGTCAATATACACATCAGATCTTACCCACAAATCACGCTGTTGCCAATCCTTTAGAATCTAAAATCTAAAGGTTTATTTATAAAAGGAAAAAGGTAGAGATGAGAGCTAGAATTGGTTAAATGGAATCAATTACATGCAGTAATGGCAAAGTTCTTAGTTCAGGCTTGTAGCAGTGATGGAGTAAACTGCAGGTTCAAATCAAGTCTCTGGAGTACATCCTCCTCTGGGATGGGTCAGTCAGTCCTTTGTTCAGAGCTTCAGTTTGTAGCAAAGTTCCTCCAGAAGTAAGAAGCAGGATTGAAAACAAGATGGAGATGAGGCATCAGCCTTTTATAGGCTTTTCGAGGTGTAAGAACACTTCTTTGTTCTTACTGTGGAAAAAGACAGCAAAATGGAGTCTGGAGTCACATGGGCAAGTCCCTGCATACTTTGCTGAGTTACAAGGCATATCTGCCTTCTCTCAATGGGTCAGTTGAATAGCTGATGGTCCTTAATGAGCCATCAAGCATGCTAGGCAGAGCTAACACCAACTTGTCTGGGATGTCTCCCAGAAGCACAGCATAAGTTTGAAATACAGACAGTATAGAGCCAATACTCATAACTTCAACTACAAAATGATACCTACATATAGACACCATAATCATAACTAGCAACCCATAACCTGGTCTTGGACACCTTATATGACCCCCTGTACATAAGATTTGGTGCCACTACAGGACCTTGGTTGCAACCATGTTCTATATGGTCCCAGATTATATCAATAACGTTACAATACTAAACTGCTCAAGATAGTTAAGACCAAAGCAAACTGTGAAGAACTTCAAAAGATCTCACAAAACTAAGTGACTGGACAGCAAAATGGCAAATGTGTATAAATGTCAAGTAATGCACACTGGAAAAAATAACCCCAACTATACATACAATATGATGGGGGCAAAATTAGGCTGATCAGGAAAAAGATCTTTTTGTCATTGTGGATAGTTCTCTGAAGACATCCAGCAGTGTGCAGAGGAAGTCAAAAAAGCAAACAGGATGTTAGGAATTATTTAAAAAGGGATAGACAGTAATACAGAGAATATCTTATTGCCCTTGTATAAATCAATGGAAATAACTAATTTAGACCCCATCATTTTATATGTATATTTGGGATTATGTTTGCCAATGGGCTGCAATATGTGTTATCCTGACATCTAGTACTGCTGAGATTCTGCATTCAGTAATATCCCTGCCCTTCCTGTTCCCGTTCTCCACTGAGCCCCACGCTTATGTTTTCAGCTTCCCCAGGACTCTGTCTTTCTCTGGACCCATCTGTCAGCAAGAAGCAGTGCCAGGGAGACTTCGAGTTCTGGGACGTGGATTTACTTTCTGTATGTTTTAGGGGAGACTTTGAAATTGAGTGCCTGTGACATTAAGCACAATACAATCTGGACTGTTAACAGCTGTGTCCCCTCAGTTCCCCAAGCTGGGGTGCCTTTTACACTGCTCTACTGTGAGAGCAGCCACCCCATGGCAGTTCACACGCATTCTCCAGCATGTAACTCGCTCCCAGCTACACAGTATTGAGTGCTGCTAGTCAGTGACTCACAAATTACAGTACCCCACAGGAGAACCCCAGAAAATTCTCTGCTCCTAGACTTCCCCCAGAAATGTGCATCTTGCACTGTCCAGCACACTCCTGAACAATGGGAGCTCATATGAAATCTGTTGTCAGTGGAAAATGACATGCACCAGCCTTGTTATTCCAAATGGAGTTTCCAACACACTTTAATCCAAACACACTGGTTTGATTAAAAAAGGAAACAAAATTATTAACTACTGAAAAAAAAGATTTGAAGTGACTACAAGTAATGAGGCATAAAAGTCAGAATTGTTTATGAAAGAAACGCAAAGATAAAACACAAACTAATGTTTAACTTAACAAGCTAAAAGGGATTTAAAACAAATGTTTCTCTCACCATCTGCTGAGACAGGCTGCTTTTCCTTTCAGCCAGGACTCCCCCTAACCTGCCCCTGCCGCCCACATTCAGTTCTTGAGGAGTTGTCATGAGCAGAGGGAAAGGGGGGAGAGAGAGAGAGTCTCATGCCTTTTCCTCACCTCTTTTTATAATTCAGTCCTTTGTACTAGAAACCACTTCAGTTCTCAGCTGAGTCATGGTGACAGGCTGTCATAGATACGAGCTTCAAGTGTCCCTGTGATGGAATGTAAATGTCATCTTCACACCTTCCCCCTGGTGGAGAATGGCTATTTGACCAGCTGTTTGCCTTGCTGTCTCTGAGGAACTTAGGGTTAGGGTTGCAGGTTTTTCAGTAATATCATACCGTAAGATCTCATCACTTTCCATACAATGTTGCTACACAGTTTAACAGGAGGATATTTAAATGATACCTCACAAGCCCTACAGTGATAAATGAAGGGGAGGGGAGGGCTCTCCCTTTTATAAACACCCAGCCAGGCAGATTGCTGTAAAATCCTTGTTGGTGTGACTTCTCTGCTTGCTTTGCCTGTAAAGGGTTAACAAGCCAACAGGTAAAAGAAAAGGAGTGGGCACCTGACCAAAAGAGCCAATGGAAAGGCTAGAACTTTTTTAAATGGGAAAGTAACTTTCCCTTTGTCTGTTGTTCTCCGGAGAAGGCGACACGGAGTAGCAATGCTGTGTATGGCTTGAAGCAGGTATGAAAATTCATCTTCCATACCTAGAAGAAATGATTTGGCCAGGGAACGTTTAGACAGACACAATCAGGTTTATTTTTTATTTTGGCTTTTGGATCTCCTCTACGCTATCCCAGATGTGTGTGTTTGCTTGTAAGCTTTAAGCTGAACCCCCAAGAAAGCTATTTTGGGTGCTCATAAAAATAGTTTCTTTTAAGATCTAGCAAAAGCCTAAGTTCCAGATGTATTGTTTTCCTTTTCAATTTTAATAAAATGTACCTCTTTCAAGAACAGGATTGGATTTTTGGTGGCCTAAGAGGTTTGTGTGTGTTGTTTGATTAGCTGGTAGCCACAGCTAATTTCCTTTGTTTTCTTTTTCATCTCCTTCCCGGAGGGGAGGTGAAAGGGCTTGAGGGTTCCCCAGAGGGAAGAATTCTCAAGTGCTCCTTCCTGGGTCCAAGGGTTTTGGGGGATTTTGCATTTGGGTGGTGGCAGCATTTACCAAGCCAAGGTCACAGAAAAGCTGTAACTTTGGGGGTTTAATACAAGCCTAGAGTGGCACAAATTAATTTGTAGAATCCTGTCGGGCCCCTACTTTCTGCACTCGGAGTGACAGAGTGGGGATTCAGCCCTGACACATACTATGAACAAACTGGATCATAATTTTCTAGAAGAGTGAACATAGTGGAACAGACTAGCACAGTGTCTGTGTGTTCCCAACATATATGTGGGTATTCTAGTCCCTCACAAGCAAGGTGTTCGGCATCTTCAAACACCTGAGGAACCGGTCCTGGGAATTGATGGTTTATTAAGTGACACTGTATGGAATTGAGAGACACTTTATATTATTTATTATTATTATTATATTATAAATACTGTGGCAAATTGCCGGTACTGTTATGTTGGGTCTCGCGCTCTCTCTTCTTTGGGGAAGGTTCAGGGCGCCATTGCTTGCCTCTGAATCGGTATTTTAATTACCCCACTAGTGTCCTTGAGGAGGGGAGTGGAGAGGGAGGGACCTGGGCCCGCCCTCTTCTCCAGGTCCCAACCCAGGGGCCCTGAGGTTAGTGATGAACCACTTGAACTGGCGGTTCCTTCCCCTGGGTTACTTCCCTCTCCTGCCCTTCAGCTTGGGGGGGGGGGGGGCTTCTTGCCCTCCTTCTACACAAGCCAGGTGCCCCTTACCTAGGGTTTTTGGATTTCTCAGCCCACCGCAGCACTCCTCCAAACTTTCCTTTTGTCTCTCTTCAAAACTGTTCTCTGCTCCAACCAAACCTTCCTGCTCCAACTCCCACACTGTCTGACTGAAGCAGGGGGTTTTTAATCACCTGACTGACTGCTGGTGCTCTAATTGGCCTCAGGTGCTCCAGTTAATCTGTAGCAAACCTTCCTCCCCTTGCAGGGAATAAGGCTCCCTGCTAACACTCTCCTGCTGCCCTCTGGCCATGCTGTATCACAATACCAATATGATGAAATTGCAATGAATCGTGCTATATATGCCATGTAAGGAGTCAGTGAAAATGTTATGAGTTTCCAAGTATGATAATCTTGTTTCTATCTTTGTATTGTGAGTTACAGATATGTAGGGTATATCTGTATTCCAGACTTGTGTAGTGTTTCTGAGTGACACCCCCAGACATACTGGCATCAGCGCTGCCCAGCCTGTTCGATGGCCCAGCTAGGGTCATCAGCCATACAATGAACTCATGGAAAGGATTAAGGGGATACGCCTATTGAGTCAGCAAGATATGCAGGGTTATGCCTGTTGTGGCAAATTGCCGGCACTATTATGATGGGTCTCGTGCTTTCTCTTCTTGGGGGGGGGGTGGGTTCAGGGCACCATTTCTTGCCCCTGAATTGGAATATTAACTGCCCCACTAGTGTCCTAGAGGAGGGGAGTGGAGAGGGAGGGATCTGGGCCCGCCCTCTACTCCAGGTCCCAGCTAGGGGCCCTGAGGTTAGTGGTGAACCACTTGAAGTGATGGTTCCTTTCCCTGGGCTACTTCCCGCTCCCACCCTTCAGCTTGTGGGGGCTTCCTGCCCTCCCTCTGTACAAGCCAGGTGCCCCTTACCTAGGGTCTTGGACTTCTTAGCCCACTGCAGCACTTCTCCAAACTTTCCTCTGCTTCCCTTCAAACTGTTCTCTGCTCCAACACCAATCCTTCTGCTCCAACTCCTTCCCTGTCTGATTGGAGCAAGGGTCTTTATCAGGTGACTGACTGCAGGTGCTCTAATTGGCTTCAGGTGCTCTAGTTCATCTATAGCAAACTTTCTTCCCTCTGCAGGGAATAAGGCTCCCTTCTAACCCTCTCCTGCTGCCCTCTGGCCAGGCTGTATCACACTGTGTACTGAGAACTCCAAGGCTTTTCCATGCCATGTGCTGTGAAACTTGTGTTTGGGACACAGGAATTAGAAGCCACTTGGCAAAAGGAATATAAAGGGCAGCTGCATCATCTCCATTTTGTCTTCAATTTCTCTTCCTATCTCTGGAGCAACTTCTCTACAAACCGAAGGCTTGAACAAAGGAGTGAATAATGTGGATGTGTACCAGAGAGCCTTTCAAGCCAGAAACTCACCAATACTGCTAAGAACCAGATGTATAGATTTCTGAATGTGTCTGACTGCTTTCCCATTTAACAACTCCCTTTTTCTTTTTCTTTTATAATAAACCTTTAGTTTAGATGCCAATGATTGGCTGGCATCGTAGTATTTTGAGTAAGATCCAAACCTATACTGACCTGGTAATGTGGCTGACTCTGGGGTCAGAAGAACACTTTGTTTATGTGAGCCGGGTTTTTAAATAACCTCTCACTGTGCTGGACCCAGGTGCTGATTAGGAGTCAGAGAACTGGGATGCAATAAAGGGGGCCGTGTGATTTCTTTTTTCAGTTTCTCGATAACCAGTGTGGGGGATCAGAAGCACAGTTGGTGACTGGTTGGTGAGTTTAACTTCCGTGTTAACCATCAGTTTGGGGAGCCTCTGCTCTCCCTTTTTCAGCCTGCCCTGGTCTTGGCATTTTCAGTGAGGACTAGCCCAGGCACACCGGCTCACACCAAGTATTAAAGTTAAATTAATAGAATGTTTTTTTATGACAAAGTGTTATGAAATCAACGGAACTCCTTTGTTTTCTTTCATCTGAGCAGGGTTTCCATTTTCCAAACCTGATGTGATCTCCCAGCTGGAACAAGGGGAAGAGCCGTGGGTCTCAGACCTGCAGGGTTCAGAGGGAAAACAGACCCTGAGATCTTCCTGCAGAGGTGAGGAAACATTAAACCAACTCTGAGTGTGAAAGTGCCTGAAGGAAACATCTGGGATGCCCTACCAAGCCCTTGAGAGGTCTCTCAGTTCATTATAGTTGCCAGCGGTGGTCATATCCTCAGGGTAATTATAGCTCATGGCTTCCGGTAGATTCTAGCAGACACCAGGCAGTAGCTTCCTCCCTTCCCCCTGAGAATTTGGATGGCATTTGAAAGCCAAATTGATCCCCTCCTCTCTCCTGTTTTGGGGAAGAGTATGGGGGAGTTCAGTTTGTGATTTTTATTTGACCTCCCTCCAGCACTTAGGTTGTTTTGGCTTTTCACTTTTCATCCCTGTTTGATGTTTCTGTCTTTTTCACCGCAGGTGATGCAATGGCATATGAGAAAGAGGAGCAGAATTCTCAGCAGAAAAATGTTCAGCAAGTGGATAAGCACAGAGCATTATTGCAAAGATCAAAAAGCCATGTGTCCAGGAGTCATGAGGAGGAAAAATCCTGTGAGATTCAGCACAGACCAGAAAGAGAACAAGGAAACCAGCCGGGGGTGAAAATGGGTAAACGTATTTCCTCTCAGGGAACTCAGAAGGACCTCAAGGAAAACACAACAAAGCAGGAAATTATCATTGGAAAGAGAAAAAATACATGCACAGAGTGTGGAAAAAACTTATGTGACTACTCAGCCCTTCTTAATCATCAGAGAATCCACACAGGGGACAGGCCCTACGAATGCCGTGAGTGTGGGAAAAGCTTCAATCGCATATCAGCCCTTTCTAGACATCAGAGAATCCACACAGGGGACAGGCCCTACGAATGCCGTGAGTGTGGGAAAACCTTCAATCGCAGATCAGCCCTTTCTGTTCATCAGAGAATCCACACAGCGGACAGGCCCTACGAATGCTGTGAGTGTGGGAAAACCTTCAGTCGCCGATCAGACCTTTCTAAACATCAGAGAATCCACAAAGGGGACAGGCCCTATGAATGCCATGAGTGTGGGAAAACCTTCACTAGCAGCTCACACCTTTTTAGACATCAGAGAATCCACACGGGGGACAGGCCCTACGAATGCAGTGAGTGTGGGAAAAGCTTCACTAGCAGCTCAGACCTTTCTGTTCATCAGAGAATCCACACAGAGGACAGGCCCTACGAATGCCGTGAGTGTGGGAAAACCTTCAGTCGCAGCTCAGACGTTTCTAAACATCAGAGAATCCACACAGGGGACAGGCCCTACGAATGCCGTGAGTGTGGGAAAAGCTTCACTCAAAGATCAAACCTTTCTGAACATCAGAGAATCCACACGGGGAAAAGGCCCTACGAATGCCGTGAGTGTGGGAAAAGCTTCACTCAAAGATCAAACCTTTCTGAACATCAGAGAATCCACACGGGGGACAGGCCCAACGAATGCCATGAGTGTGGGAAAACCTTCAATTGTAGATCAGCCCTTTCTGTTCATCAGAGAATCCACACAGGGGACCGGCCCTACAAATGCAGTGAGTGTGGGAAAACCTTCACTCAAACATCAACCCTTTCTGTTCATCAGAGGATCCACACAGGGGACAGGCCCTACGAATGCCGTGAGTGTGGGAAAACCTTCACTAACAGCTCACACCTTTCTAGACATCAGAGAATCCACACCAGGGGACAGGCCCTATGAATGCCGTGAGTGTGGGAAAACCTTCTCTTGGCACTCAGCTCATATTAGCCATCAGAGAATCTGCAAGGGCAGTGAACACCATAAAACCCTCTAGGGCTATCAATTTTTTTTCTATCATACTTTTCCTGATTCCCACATAATAACTTTTTTAATCTGTTTGAACTGTTTGCAGCACTGTTATCCCTCAGCTTGGCCAGATGAGTGGCCCATTTATGCCTTTTGTAGTTTGCCTTCTTTTGAGGTGGGCCCATTTGTCCTTTCTATCAACTCAATTATCCCACAAGTAACTGGAGTGTGCCCTTCCTATGAGGAACCAGGGAGCATCACATTTATACCTTTCCTCCTATTGCAAAGTTATTGTTAGAGTCGCCAGTGATACAGATTGAATCCTTGCCAGTTGTTCTCACGTTGCTCTGGGTTGTGCTAAAGAGCAGTTACATTGGGAATTTTTCATGTTATAGTTAAATAAAGAGGAGCAGGGGAAAAAAGTGTCATTTCAGCCTCTGTGACACTGGAAGGAGATGGGGTGGTTCAGAGATTCCCTCCTTCCCCATCACTCCAGTACTGTTACATTTTGGCTTCTCTGTGCAGAGTTTATTTTCATCACATTCTATCCCTCCACTTCTCAAAATGTCATATGAGGAAGAGTTCTGAGCTGTCCGTGCTTGGAGATGATGCTTTGATTTCTTTCCTCCTATATCAGAGTCGCTATGACTGGAGATGAAAGTGTCAAAGACCTGGAAGGGGAATTTAAATGAATCCCAAACATAGTGTGATTATTTGGCATTTAAATTCCAGGTTTCATCTATTGGTAAAGCCACTTCTGGCAAGAGGACTATTTTGTCCCCCATTATGGGATGCTGGGATGCTTACAATTTTGTAAATAATATAACTGACTATTGAGAGAGTGCTGAGTGAAGCTGCTTTGAATGGATCAGAGGAGAATGTGATGGGAGAATCTCTTGTCCTGATTCTAAATAATCAGATGTAACCTGGAATGTCTCTCAGCTAACTGAAGGAAGTGTATATGACCACAGTGTAGTTCAATTATTTACATCAGTATTTTCTCAGATGATTTGGGGAGAGAATTCCACATTAAGTGATTTTTAACTTGGCAAAGTGCCCATGTATTTGGTTCCCGAAGCATTTTTGTAACCCATGCCCCACAGAAGATCTTTCCTATTTGGAATGCTCCCCTTCATGATGCAGGTGTTGAGGAAAGAGAAGTGGTATTTTTTTTTTTCAATTTATCCTTAATAGATGCAAAAAATGTGTATAAAATGAAATCAGTGTTGGAAATCTAATAGCAGCAGAAAAATAGCTATTTTTAAATAGAAATTCTAGCTCTGGTAATGAAGATTCTGATCCAGGCCTGTATCCAGTCCCTTGCCTGGACCCGTGTCACCAAATTAAAGAAAAGCTGGGCACGTTTCCGGAAGCCATTGCTTACGACACTGCTGAGCTTTTGAGTGGTTTTGTAAAGGATTCTACTTCTGAGAAGTGTCAATTTACCCTAAAAAGGGCAAGGAAACAAAGGGCATCAGGAATGTATGTTTTTTCGGATGAGGCAAGAAAAGGGAGTAGCATTGTCCCCCTTTGGTAGCCCCTGTTCAATTCCAGGTCAGAAAGCAAAACTCTTCTGCAAGAATATCCAAAAAATATTGTGTTTCACTTCACTTCATAAGTACAGTTGTGTGGCAATTAAATGATGACCCTAAAATTTCATAAAAGCAAAGAACGCTGAACAAAAAAGTGTGGGAAATACGGCTGTATCTGAGAAAATGGCTTGGAATGAAGGAAGACAAAAATTGATCGGTCGAAAGAAAAGGCCCTGTTTCCCCCTAGTTTGGAACTTCTCTCACAACTACTGGAATAGAAAAGCTAAACAAATGGTGTCCTATTGGTGCAAAGGAGACTGAAGTGAGGCCATTTTCTCCAGATAAAAGAAAATGGTCATGTCAGGAGTGGGATTTGAAACCACGTCTCTATGCAGAAACCAGAACACCCAAGAGAGAGGAAAAAAAACTGAGAGTCTTAAAACTGGCACTTTGGACCAGTCCACAAGCCTAATGCTACAAAGAATGTGACTTATCAACCCTAGTTTTCATTAATATTTGATGACACTCTTTAGGGAGGCCAAGATGGCACATCTCTTTCAACTCCTAGAGACCTTCTCGAGCACAGCTGATTTTTAGGCACATTCATCCGGACCTAAAGTTACATGTTTCCTGGAGTTCCATGAGTTCTGCGGTGTTGGAATCTCCCTGCTCACATTTTAAGCGAACAAAAGATGGGTGCTGGCATTCTGAGACCCTCAAAATCCTGCCCTGGGGGCCAGACAGTTAGGCAACCAGCATCCACAACCTCTACCATGATAGCATCCTGTCTGGCAACAACTCACTTATCAATAGCTGGGGTCTGAAATCTTCATTTCTTTGTTGTTCTGTCACTGTAGTCTCCACTTTCCTATTGCTTGTCTGTATAATCTCTGTCTGGTTCTGTGATTGTTTCTGGCTGCTGTATAATTAATTTGTTGGGTGTAAAGCAATTCAGGTGGTGGGGTATAACTGGTTAGACAATCATGTTACAATATGTTGGGATTGGTTAGTTACATTTCAGTAAAATGATTGGTTAAGGTATAGCTAAGCAGAACTCCAGTTTTACTATATAGTCTGCAGTCAATCAGGAAGTAAGGGGGGGGAATGGAATGGGGGTAGGGGAATTGGAGTTATGTTTTGCTGAGGGGGGGAATAGGAGGAGGGAATGGGAACAGGGACACAGACAAGCCCCTGTGGTGTGAGAGCTGGGAAGGGCGATACCGAGGAAGGAAATTGGAATCATTGCTTGCTGGAAGTTCACCCCAATAAACATTGAATTGTTTGCACCTCTTGAACTGCGGGTATTGCTGCTCTCAGGTCATGCGAGAAGGACCAGGGAATGGGAGGGTGATAGGATAAACCCTCTAAGGAGTACGTCTTTCAGGGTGTGAAAAACCCTGGAATCAGTAATAATTAAGCTGCCCTAAGCCATGGTTAGATAGTGCTAAATGAAAGGACAGATTGTTCTGTCAATGTAGCTATTACAGGGATGGAAAACCCCTCCACTCACTGTAGCAACTGTCTACTCCACAGTGCTGTAGCACTGTCACAGCAGCATTTTAAGTGTAGGCAGCCTCAGAGTGAGACCAGGTCTGGCTCTGTGGATGCTCAGGCACTACAACAAGAGCAGTGACAATACAATAATGCTTCCGTAGTTGGCAGGATTCAAACTTGCCTGGGGAGACCCCAATGGATTTCTAGTCCATCGCCTTAACCACTCGGCCACAACTACTTGGTGTATAGGTGCTTCACTACACAATGATTCTGTTCTCACTGAATTGTCACTTCACATTGCTCAGACCAGCACACCCAGCACACTCCTGGCTGTGCATTAGTGTAAGTTTGTCCATGGCTGAACAACAAGAGTTCCTGCCCATTTCTCTTCCGGCTGGAGCATGATTAGAGTGTGTTTGTGGTTAACAACATTGCTATAGATTGTTGTTCATTCCCCACACTGACAATTCAGACCGTTCCGTTCCTCTTTGAATCTGCACCAGATCATGCCAATAGCCGGAGTCAGGATTTCTCTGGGGCACTGAAATGTTTCAGGGGGTTGGTGCATGAACTCGGCCTTGCATCCATCCCAGATGTTTCATGGACTAACAACAGCAGCATAAAGAAAGAGCTGATCCAATATCTCACTGTCAGAGGTGAAGGTGGCCTCGTCCCGTCTGCATGACCATTGCCATTGCAGGAGAGAAGGTTTCAATGGAATTGAATGCCCTGGCTCAGACAAGAGACACAGGGAGGTTTTGCTGTTCATGGATCTGTGCAAAGGAAATTGTGTCTCTGTGTGAAATTGAGGAGGGAAATGAAATGTCCCCATGGTGGCCTAATGCCCTAAGGAATGTGGGCGATGGACTCCGGCAGGGAAATGATTTCACAGGATCAATGTATTGCCCTGATTAAAAGCTATGGCTAAAAGGCAGCCACTGTTGTTAGTACCTGAACCTGTGTAGGGACGCCCGAGTGGGTATCAAGTCCATTGCCTTAACCAGGGATAGTCGATTATTTTATCAAGATTCAAATTTCTTGGTCAAGGCATAGTCAATGTATAGACGCCAGAGAAAATAATACACTGATGATAAGAAGAAGAATATAGAAATATTTTGCAGTCACTATGGGCATAACTATGATAATTGTTTTGTGTTTCACTCTTTATATATGGCACCACCTTCCTTCCCTTTAGACTTCTAGTTTACCAAGGGTAAAACTAAACATCTCTTCAGATACCAGGGCGTGTTTGTGTTCATTCCTGCGAGCTACACAGGGATTTGATGTAGCTGCTTTCAATCCTCCGGCTCTGCCGGGATAAGTAACATTTCAGGCTGTCACTGAACTGAAGGAGGGAGATCATTTTTTGACAGGTTACGCCTCCTCTTAAAGGTGTTTGTCTGGCAGCCTTGGTTCCCAGGTCTCTCCTGAGGGAAGAAAGTTTCTGTGCAAAATACCAAAACTTTTAACAGAGCGGAGGGAAAGGCAATGGCCACATGATGAGGCCAATATGTACCTCAACATGATTCTTTTATGTGGGATGAGACTGAACACTGACTGATCTGCACTCTCTTGTGTTTGAAGAGATGTTTAGTTTTGCACTTGGGAACCTATATGGCTGAAGCAACGTTATGGATAGTGACACTGTGACTGAAGGATGATTTAAGGTTGTAAAAATTGTTAAAAACACTGAGCTTAAACTTGAACTGCCTGTTATTAAAGGCTGGTTTCCCACGTCGGTTCCATAAGCTCTGCTAGAAAGGCCCTGGGTTCTCTCCTGCCTCGGTGGGAACTCGAGGGAATCGTCCCCTGCTGCCCTTGGCTCCAGGCTGATTTTTCTGGGGAGGGGGCGTGGAATTGATTTGTTTGCTGTTGAGAAGAGAGCCAGGCCGGTTCTCAGGGAACGAGAACTCCCAGCATCTGCCCAGCTCAGCCCAGGCTGCTGCCCTGTCATAGCCTCTGTTCCCCCGGGGGCCCTGCATGTTTGACTCTAGAGCAGGCCGGGAGCAGCAGCTGAGGCAGAGGACACCTGGGCTGGGCAGATAGGAGGGAGTTTAGCAAGTGGAAATGGTAAAACCGCAGTGAAGTATTACCTTAGACTTGACGGCATTTCTCCATTGGTCTGTCTGCTTTGGGGCAGGGACAATGACACGTCCTGCTGCATTTGTCATTTCAAAGGGTGGTTTAGGATTTTCATTCTCCGACACGGCGCACAAAGCAGGACTCAACCCAGGGTGCAAACAAAATGAGCCACTCACAGGTTCTGGCGGCCACAATGAGCCTTTGGTGCGAGAGCTCAGACCTGCCCCTGTCCCAGAGGGAGTGTCTACAAGAGGCTTGGACCACTGATCTACCAGTGCCTAACTCCCAAACTTTCAGTAACTCTATCATCAGTGCCTGTGAGTGTAATTTAAACCATGAGAAAAACCACCCAAGGCTAGACCAAAGGCCCATCTAGCTCTGAATCTTGTCCTCTGACAGTAGCCAATAGCAGGTGCCCCCAAAGCCACCACTGGGAGTTGAACTCAGGATCACCTGTTTACAAGGCAGGTGCTTTAGCCAGCTAAGCCATGGTGCCCACTTGGGTGTAAGATATAGTGTCTGCCCACACCTGACTCCCTGCCATCTCCACCAGGCCCTGACAAGCTTTCCTTGTGTTTGGATTCTGCAAAGCAGAGGAGCAGGTGACGTTTTCCTTGCAAGCTGTGTGTGTGAGTGAATCTTTGGCCAGGTCTGCACTACAAAGTTGTTTCAGCAGAAATATATTGCTGAGGTGTATGAAGAACACACAACGCTCCCTCGGTCGGCAGCTTGGTGTGGCTGGTGTACACACTGCAATGCCACGTCTGGCGACAAAACTGCCCTGTTTTGGTGACAAAATAAAACCACTTCGATGAGAGGCCTAGAGCTTTTTGCAGCAAACTTACAGTGACAGAGTGCCAGTGTAAATGCTGCTGGTCATTAAATCACCATAACTGGCCTCCGCCAGTATCCCACAATGCCCGCTGTGAACTCACCTGCCCTGCATTGCTGCTACAGAGGCTGGGCCCCTCCCCTTTCCTAGCTCCAGGAAGTTCTGGCAGCTGAGCCTGCTGCTCTGCTCTGGCAGCCAGGAGCAAATCACTGACGTGGAATGCTGCTCTCCGGCCCTGCGAACACAGAGCAGGGGGCGGGAACGTCCATACATGGGGGGGGGCACCGGCATCCGAACTGTGACACCCCTTCCCTCGAGGAGGCTCTTACCTTCTAAACAGGGACGGCTGTTTTCTAGTAAAATCACTAAAAGGGAAGGACAAAACTGGAAAGAGGTTCCTCCTGGCGCTCACGTCCGTGAACCCGAATACTCTCTCAGTCCTCAAAGAGAGACCAGGAGAAGGAGACTTGCTGACGCAAAGCCACAGGGGTCTCTGAGGTTTCCCTGGCCCCTCGCCCCGGTCCTGCCTGGCTGATGTCAGCATCTCTCTGTGAGGTCACCACCTCCCCACCACCTTGGACCAATAGTCTGAGGTCCTGCAAAAGGCCTTTGTGATGTCACTGCCACACCCCTCCCTTGCTGTGCCAATGTCCTGCCCCTGGCCAGGCACTTTGCAGGTTTCAACTAGTCCCTGTGGATCACCCCACTCAAGGAGCATTCGTTCTAGGCAGCAAGCCGGCTAGACAGGGAAACATCAGACGCTGCTCCCAATGCTACACTCAGTTTTTCAGAAATTAGTCGACTTTATGGCCAGAAGAGACCATTAGAGCATCTAATCTGACCCCCTGCATATCACAGGCCTCCTGTAGGACACAAGAGCTACTTTGGGGGCAAACACATTCCAGAAAGGCATCTAATCTTCATGAAATTACATCAGGACATGGAGAATCCACCACTTTCCTTGGTAGCTTGTTCCTGTGGTGAATCATCCTCGCTGTTGAATATTTGTGCCTTAGTTGCAATATGAATTTGTCTCTTTTCACCTTCCAGCCATTGGATCTTGTTATGCCTTTCTCTGCTAGATTCAAAACCCTTTAATACCCAGTATTTTCTCTCCAATATGGCACTTCAACGAAGTCACCTTTCAATCTTCTTTTGATAAGCTAAACAGGTTGAGCTCTTTCAATAGCTCACTAGAAGGGATTTTTCTGCAGCCCTCAGAACATTTGGTGGCTCTTTGCTGCCCCAGCTCCAATTTCACAACATCTTTTTCAAACGAGGACACCAAAACTGGAGGCAGTATTCCACTATCAGTCTCACTGATGCCGTGTCACCTCCTGTGACGTTATTGACATAATCTGTAACTGTATAGATCACCATTGTGACCACTGTTCTATATTTGCAGCCAATATTGTAGAAAGGTGCTGTGCAAGGGGTCTATGAAGAGGTTCTGATTGGCTGATTATAAGGATGCTATCTCTAGATGTGTATCATTTTTGTAGTTCACGTTATGAACATTGGCTCTATGCTGCCTGTATTTCAATCTTGTGCTCTGCTTCCTGGGAACACCCCAGACAAGCTGGTGTCAGTTCTGCGTAGCCTGCTTGATGGCCCATTAAGGACCATCAGCTGTACAATCGCCCCATTGAGAGAAGGCAGATACGCCTTGTGACTCAGCAAGGTAGCAGGGACCTGCCTATGGAGAGAACTCTAAGGTTTTTCTATGCCACGTGCTAGACAGAGTGTCTTTGGGACAAAGAAAGCAAAGACCACATGGCAAGAGACTATAAAAGGCTGATGCCTCGTCTCCAATCCTGCTTCTTACCTCTGGAGGGACTTTGCTACAAACTGAAGCTCTGTACAAATGACTGAATGACCCATCCCAGCTGTGGATGTACTCCAGAGACTTGATTTGAACCTGCAGTTTATTCCATCACTGTTACAAGCCTGAACCAAGAACTTTGCCATTACTGTATGTGGAGGGTTCAAATCCATGTGCATTTTATATAACAACCTGGTCTATGGCTTGTGCCAGTTCTTTTCCAGACCCAAAGTCCAGAGTATGGTCAAGGGACCAGAGGCCTAGCAAATAGTGACCAGCTAAGAGAAAGCTGGGGTAAACAGAAAGCCTTGCTTGCTAAGATAGGCCTGGTCAGCAAATTGCCAGGTGTTGGAGCTAAGAACTAAATGATTGTGTCTTATTCAGAATTGCAGACTGAACAAAGAATCCCTATTCCTATTGTGTTTGTTTCTTCTCTAGGGAGACCTTCTTCCCACAGATCCAACCTTGAGTTTATGAAAAGTTGGCACGTCAGTATAAGATATGGCATCCTTCCACCTCCCTTCCAAGGGACCAAAGCCTGCCTTAAGACACACAGAAAACAATCTTTATTGCCATATACTTTCACTCTTTCTTTGCTTTAACCCCTAGGAATGTACCTGTTGGACAATCAAAGGAGTTGCTCCATTCCTATGGATCCCAAATCAGAATTCAACCTATATATTTTATACTACTAACATTTTATCAAAGTATTAATGAAATGTTAACTTGCTAACTTGAGACCATGGGTGGAGACATTATGTAACCTGTTAACCATTGGCTACTGTGCTATCTTGTCTTGCTGCAAAACCTGTCCCAAGGTTTGGAACTGCCTATGCCGTCACTTTCCCCCACCCATGGAAAATCTATATATTCTATTGTAATTAATTAATTAACAGTGTCTCTGAGCCTAATAAGCCCACTCCACCAGCACTGTGTGTAATAAACTCCTATTGTTGACCTCTACACAGTGGAGATTTGTGTCCTTCACAGACACCTGCTGAATAAAGAGGAGATTCAGCATCCAGCTTGGCTGAATGTGTCTCCTCTCCCCACAGCTTGGTGATCTTTTGAGGAAATGGAGAAGACTGCCTTTGCCTAGCTGTACATCACTTGCAAAAGAAACAGGTCTTTTTGGTGACAAGTGTTGAAAGGAGCCATTAGACAAATGTGGAGACAGGAAAAATGTCCCCCAATTGAACTGGCATCCGTGGATGCTGAAGCCACAACACAGAGCGCTAAAAAGATATATGAGAACGGGTGGTGTCAGAAGAGTCTCTACCAAAGCCTTTTGCCACCAGCAGGGGCCTCTCTGTGCACAGAACTCCTGGTAGCTTGATGGCTGCAGGCAGTGGTGAACTCCATTTTGGCATCGCTTTGTTGGTGAACATCTGCAGTGACTGTTTAAAGGTCTCTAGATAGTGATCTTTGTGAAGAGCTGGCTGAAGAACCTTCCTAGTAACCAGGAGATCCTGGCTTGGCCTGCCAGTTCTTCCTTGCAAGTCTTGAGGGAAATGGGGAACATCTGTAGTTTGGAATTTGCAGGTGGTGTCTTGGACCATCAAATGGAACAGTGGCAAATACTTTCTTGAGGCAGGCACCATGGCTTAGCTGGCTTAAAGCACCTGTCTAGTAAACAGGAGATCCTGGGTTCAACTCCCAGTGGTGCCTTGTTCTATGGCTTTCATCTCCTCTGCTCACATTTTCCTGTGTCTTTCCGGAAAAAAGAAGAGACCTCCCTTGGTATCCAAGTAATTCCTTGCTAAGGAAAAGGTTTCTTTGGAGAGAAGCATTGGAAAGAATCAAATCACAAGCCTGGAGTTGATGAAAAGGCTGCTGTGACTGGCATTAGCATGGTGGTTGCTTCAACTGCAATTGCTGCAACACGAGAGCCTGCGCCACACGTCCTTGTGATTCGCTGGGGATGTCTGCACACAGATGTCATGTCACCTTCCTTTTGATTGTCACTGATGAAAAATGGAGCCGCTGGGAGAAAAGTCACAGAGGCACCTGCCAGGTAAAGTGGAGGTTAGAGATGCAGCACCCAGTGGTGCCTTGCCAAATGTGCCCACACCTCCCACCTTTTGGTCAATCTTTTGAGGAAACAGAGAGGACTGCCTCTGCCTTGCAATGCAAATGCTTCCAAAAGAAACCGGTCATTTTTTCTGACAAGTGTTGGAAGGAGGCACCTAAGAAATGTGGAGACAAGGAAAAGGTCGCCATAACTCAACTTGCATCCATGGCTCTTGAGGCCACAACGCAGAGCACTAAGCACTGTATGACCACAGCTGGGGACAGAAGGGTCTTTTCCAAAGGCATTTTCCACTTGCAGGGTCCTCTCTGTGCGCAGAATTCCTGATAGTTTGATGTCTGCAGGCACTGGAGATCACTATTTTGCCATCTCTCTCACTGTTTCAGTGAACATCTGCTGTGGTTGTTGAAAGTCTGTGATGGGATCTATGGGATGCAACCTGAACAGTGGGACCCCTGAGCTCCCTCTCACACTATGATGCTGTGAGGAGCTGTGAATCTCTGGCAGATATTGCACTTACACAGACATCCACAGGTAGGGACACATCCAGCTGAGTTGCATGAATGCTTCTCCCAGCCACTCATAACACTAATGGTAGATAGAGAGCCTCCCGCCAATTTCCCCCAGCTCTGCAGCCTTGCGCCCCTGGATCATACCATCTTGCCTTAATCAGAAGCCTGATCAGTGTGAGTTTATTACGCAGGGTCCACCCCTCCCTCACTGTGAATAGTACATGAACCAGCCTTGTAACGGAGCTGCGATTTCCCAAGAACTTCAAGCAAAATACACCAGTTTAAGTACAGCATAAACCAGATTTATTAACTACAGAAAGATGGAGTTTTAAGGATTATAAGTGGTAGGCATAAAAGAGCAAAGTAAGTTACCATGGAAATTAAAGATAAATTCAGAATCTAAACTTTACACCTTATTACACTAGGCTGTAGTTCAGTTATGCCACAGAAAGGCTTAATGCTTGAGCTGCAGTGCATGCTGGGCAGGCTTAAGGCCGGGCTCCCCATGGCAGGAGAGAAGAAGACTCGGCCCCTGGAGGGGCAGGCTGGGGCTTCCTGGATCCCATTTGCTCACAGCCAGCGCCCTGCCCCCACTGCCAAGTCATTAATGGCTCTCCCAGGTCAGCCAGAATGGAGCAGCGGTTTTCACTCCACCAAGTCCACTTATGGCTTACAGGCAACTCCCAGACCCACCATCTCGGCCAGAAAGGAGCCCACTCAGCCTCGCCATAGCTGCTTTTCCTTCCCCCCAGGACCCCGCTTCTCCTGGGCTGCAAGGCGCCACCCCTGGGAAGCCAAGAGGCAGGCACAGGATTCTGCCTCCCAGCAGCCAACCACACCTCCCCCGGCTTTGCAGAATGAATGGTGATGCTCTACTAACCACATTTAGCCACAATGATGTGCTTACTTTCTGCCCTGCCTTCCTCAGCTCGACTTTCCTCTTTTCCCCCATTCCTGCCTCACTTCCTCCTTTGGCAAGTCACGCAGAGGAGGCCAGCAGGAAGAGCCGGCCTCCACCGGCCAACCTCCCAGGGCAGAGGAGGCCAAGACACAAGCCTCCAAAAGGTGACACGCCGCACTCCTCTAGGTTCTCCAGCCTGACACCAAGGTGCTTTCTCCACTGCTGTCAGCACCCTCTGTCATGCAGGGGTTGGAGTTATCCCAGGGACAGGCCAATAGGAGAAGGAGGAGGCCTTCCTGAACAGCAAGGGGATCTGGGAAAAGGAAGCCAGCATGTTTCTGCACCAGGGACCTTTTGCGTGTTAGGCAAATGTGATAACCACTACACTACAGAAACTCCATCTGCTTGGCTGTTGCTCACCCTAGCACAGACCGATGGACAAACCTGGAGAAAGTGGTGACAGCCCTTCGATGGGTCAGCTGGGCAGAGCAGAAGACTGGAGCCGGGGCTCAGGAAGTCGTCCTTACGTCACCCTTGTGACTCCAGCTTGAGGGAGAGCTTCTTTTTCTTCCCCTTGCTGACAAAGAGCAAGAGAAGAATGAAAGGGCAGGTGGGCCAACTCGGTGCAGAAGCCCATGCTGCCTTTTCCTGCTGCATAGCCTGAAATGAGGGACTCGTGGCAGTTAAAGGAACTGCTGCATTTTCAGAAAACATCCCACCTGTGCACAAAGGGGGATAGAAGAGCCTGTTAGTCTAGCACGCTCCCAACTGAACTACTTCAGCAGCTGCTCGGTTTCTTTTTGGCCTCCTGCTTTTCCGTCTGGGATGTTGTTGTCAGCTGTGGCACAGAAAAAGGACGTCATTGCGAGCGGCCCATGAAGACAAGATTCACTTTTGCCTTCCTTGCTCGGCTTTACTTGCTTCCTCGCCCTATTCCTGCCGTAGTTCCTGGGTTACCTGAAGGCGACGGGGGGCCAGCAGTACAAGGAGGAAGTTGGGCAGCTAGACCCTGGTGGCAAAAGTCCTGCCGCCACTTGCCACCCCACTCTCTTCTCCCAGCATCACATATTGGCCACCAGGGACTTGGGGCCCAGCAGCGCAACGGAAGGCAGTGGACAGAGCCACCCTCGCCTTGAAGCTCCGGCTCATTAAACCACATCTTCAGTCACTGATGGCCAATGAGAGACCAACACCGCTTGCTATTTTAGCACTTGGAAATGCCATTGGTCAGTCATTGGATCTCTGTAATGCTGTTACAGAACAAATGAACACAGAATCTCAGTGTGACATTCTATACCTTTGGGGGAGCGTGCTGTAACCCCCTTAATCCTCATTTTCATATCATCGTGATCTTACATATAGAGCATGACTTGTAAGGTATCAGGGAAAGGATATGATCTGCTGAAAGTCACTTCTCTACCCATAGATGTAGACCATTCATGCATATGAAGTTATGAGAATTGTGCAGTGTGGTTGTCACTGTGCTGCAAGGTGGGGGAGTCAGCCAAATATTAGCTCCCCAGTGGCACCAGCAAGGAAAGTAACCAACACCCAGACAGGGTGTCAAACAACCCATCGACAGCCATTGCCCAGCAAGGGAGCTACAATGCAATGACTCACCTGCATGAGGACACCCCAGGGGAATTGCTCAGACTTGCTTGGAGAGATGCAGTGATGCTCACCTGACTCTGAAGGGGGGAGGGGGGACAAAGCCATGAGGGAAGAAAGGACATGATAAAAGGAGAGACATTTGCCAGGCTTTATCTCTCTCTGTCACCTACATCTACAGCCACCCCCACACCAAGCAACTGAAGCGCTGATGAAAGGGGAGAGCCTGGCTGAAAAGCCACCAGCCAGCCTGTGGTGAGAAGCATCTGAGTTTGTAAGGGTACTGAAAGGGTTAAGATCAGCTTAGAATTAAAAGCAATGAGGAGTCCGGTGGCACCTTAAGGACTAACAGATTTATTTGGGCATAAGCGTTCGTGGGTAAAAAGCCCACTTCTTCAGATGCATGGAGTGAAAATTGCAGATAGAGGCATAAATATAGATTGGAACATGAAGTGACGGGAGTTACTGTACAAGGGGAGAACCAGTGTTGAAGGCTAATTCAGTCAGGGTGGATGTGGTCCTCTCCCCATAATTGATGGGGAGGTGTCAATACCAAGAGAGGGAAAATTGCTTTTGTCGTGAGCCAGCTACTGTTAGTCTATAAGGTGCCACAGGATTCTTTGCTGCTTCTACAGAACCAGACTAACACGGCTACCCCTCTGATACTACTCCCAGTCCTTATTCAAGCTCCAATTAATGGTGTTAAGTTTGCAAATCAATTGTAACTGCAATTTCTCTTTGAAGTCTGTTTTTGAAGTTTTTTTGAATGGCTACTTTGAATTATTGGGTGTAAATGTGCTATTGAATATACAAGTCCCATATGGTCTTGTGATCTGGATTCCCGGTTTTCACCCAAACAGCCTGAGTTCAATTCCCAGTGTGGGAACAATGCAGAGCTTTTGCTCAGAGGGGAGGCAGGAGATGAAAGGAATGGGAAGGGATCCTGCCAGCAGGGGAGTTGGACAGTGTTGGGAGGGGACCCCAGAAGTGGGGGTGGGGCAGTGGTCTGGGGGGAGATGAGGGAAGGATCCCAGCTCTGTGGGAAGTTGACATTCTGGAGAGCACAGGCCTGGCATGGGGGGTGGGAAGAGTGAGTGTGTCCCTCTAAACTCACCACCAGCAGACTAGGAAGAATTACGTATTTGTTGGTAAATGTTAATTTCTGTGTAAACACACAACCCAATGGCAAAATCTTTCCATCGATAATCATCAAAACTAACAGATGGGCAAAGTAAGAAACGTGTTGCTTGAGAACCTATCCTGTTCTAATCCTCTAGGGTTCCCTTTTGCCTTAGGCACCACCACGTGGGCATTTCATATCCCTCCTCATTTTCACACAGACCCACAATTTCCTTTGCACAGATCCATGAACAGCAAAACCTCCCTGTGTCTATTGTCTGAGCCAGGGCATTTGATTCCAGTGAAACCTTCTCTCCTGCAATGGCAATGGTCAGACAGAGGGAATGCGTCCACCTTCCCCCTGGCAGTGAGATATTCACTCTCCTCTTCATGCTGCTGTTGTTATTCCATGAGTCATCAAGGACAGAATAAAAAGCTGAGTTTCTCTAGGGTGAGGAAAGAAAGGAGCCACCAACGCCCTCAAAAATCTCAATGCCCAGAGAAAACCTGCCTCTG
This sequence comes from Mauremys reevesii, assembly GCF_016161935.1. Classification (NCBI taxonomy): domain Eukaryota; kingdom Metazoa; phylum Chordata; order Testudines; family Geoemydidae; genus Mauremys; species Mauremys reevesii. Next base: position 12,893,582 of record NC_052636.1, on the reverse strand, counting down.
TTATTGGAATCCCAGAGGTGCTGGCGATACAACAGGAAAAGGGACTGTCTGAATTGCCAAGGCAGGGAATGAACAATCTACAGCAACATCATTAACCACAAACACACTCTCATCATGCTCCAGCCAGTAGGGAAATGGGCAGGAATTCTTGCTGTTCAGCCATGGCCACAGTTACAGAGCTGCACAGCAGTGAGTGTGCTGGGGAAGCTGGTCTGAGCAATTTGTAATGACCCTTCAGTGAGAACAGAACCAGAGTGTAGAAAGGCCCCTGTGTTAAGTGGTTGTGGCTGAGGCCTTAGGTAGCTGGGCTAGAAAACCATGGGTGCCTTTCTGTGAAGGTCTGATCCTTGCCAGCTAGGCAAGGCTGGTGTGTGGTGTCTCCGTGGCTGTACTTCCAGGGTCTGATCACAACAGTGCCACAGGGAGCCAAGCCTAGACATATTCAGAGGCTAAGGCCAGGTCAATGTTTCAAACAGTGAGTCTATGCTGCTGCAGCTGAGTAATGGAGATGCTCTATGCCAGGGTTTCTCAAACGTCCTTTCACTGCAACCTCCTTCTGCCAAAATAACTTAATACGTAGCCCTGGAAAGAGGGACCAAGCCCCTCCACTGGGGGAGGGCCAAAGACTGAGCCCCAGTGGGGGGAGGGCAAAACCAAAGCCTGAGGGATTCAGCCCTGGGTGGGGGGGCTCAGACTTTTGGCTCCAGCCCCAGGACCCAACAAGTCTAATGCCAGCCCTGGTGACCCCATTAAAACAGGGTCATAACCCACTTTGCGGTCCTGACCCACAGCTTGCGAACCACTGCTCCATGCTTAGGGGGGAGAGTTTTCCTGTTGGTGTAGTCAATCCACTTCCCCAGGAGGTGGCAGCTCTGTCATTGGGAGAAGCTATATCAGTGGGTGTGCAAGCTGTGGCGTTTACCACATTTAAGAAGTTTAATCAAACCCCATTTTTAAAACCACCTGTGGTCTGGGAATGTCAAAGGAGCTCGATGAAGCAGGGTCTGTCCTTCAAAGTCCTGGAGATCACGATTCCATATTCCTGTTGTAATGGGGGTATAGCTCAGTGGTAGAGTGTTTGATTGCATATCAAGTGGTTCTTTGTTTAAACCCAGGTGCCCTCTTAAAAAAAACATTTTCATTTCCATTCTGCATTATGTTCAGGAGCTCCACCATACGAGGATGCTTGAAATGAATGTGAACACTCAACATTTCACTGTCCAAATGCATAAAAACCTAGCAAACCTGTCCATCAGCTGAAATCAGTTCCAATCCTCTAAGTGTCTAGTTTATGTTTTCATCAATTAAACAAAGGTATCATTCCCTGAAGCAGAGCACAAGTTTGAAATACAGGCAGCATAGAGCCAATATTCATAACGTCAACTACAAAAAACGATACACGTCTAGAGATAGCATCATTATAATCTGCCAGTCAGAACCTCTCCATAGACCCCCTTACACAACCACTTCTCTGTAATATTGGCTGCAAATATTGGTGGTCGCAATGGTGATCTATACAGTTACAGATTATATCAATAACTTCACAGGAGGTGACACAGCATCAGCGAGACTGATACTGGAATACTGCCTCCAGTTTTGGTGTCCTCGTTTGAAAAAGATGTTGTGAAATTGGAGCTGGGGCAGCAAAGAGCCACCTAATGTTCTGAGGACTGGAAAAAATACCTTCTAGTGAGCTATTGAAAGAGCTCAACCTGATTAGCTTATCAAAAGAAGATTGAAAGGTGACTTCATTGAAGTGCCTTAATGGAGAGAAAAGATTGGGTATTTAAGGGCTCTTTAATCTAGCAGAGAAAGGCATAAGAAGACCCAATGGCTGGAAGGTGAAGACAGATAAATTCATATTACAACTAAGGCACAAAATCAACAGCGAGGATGATTCACCACAAGAACAAGCTACCAAGGAAAGTGGTGGATTCTCCATCTCTTGATGTCATTTCATGAAGACTAGATGCCTTTCTGGAATGTGTTTGCCCCCAAAGTAGCTATTGTGTCATACAGGAGGCCTGTGATACGCAGGGGGTCAGATTAGATGCTCTAATGGTCTCTTCTGGCCATAAAGTCAACTAATTTCTGAAAAACCGAGTGTAGCACTGGGAGCAGAGTCTGATGTTTTCCTGTCTAGCCGGCTTGCTGCCTAGAACGAACGCTCCTGGAGTGGGGTGATCCACAGGGAGTAGCTCAAACCTGCAAAGTGCCTGGCCAGAGGCAGGACATTGGCACAGCAAGGGAGGGGTGTGGCAGTGACATCACAAAGGCCTTTTGCAGGATCTTAGCCTATTGGTCAAAGGTGGAGGGGAGGTGGTGACCTCACAGAGAGATGCTGACATCAGCCAGGCAGGACAGGGGCGAGGGGCCAGGGAAACCTCAGAGACCCCTGTGGCTTTGCTCCAGCAAGTCTCCTTCTCCAGGTCTCTCTCTGAGGACTGAGAGAGTATTCGGGTTCACGGACGTGAGCGCCAGGAGGAACCTCTTTCGAGTTTTCTCCTTCCCTTTCAGTGATTTTACTAGAAAACAGCCGTCCCTGTTTAGAAGGTAAGAGCCTCCTGGAGCCTCCTGAAAGCTGTTCAGTCTGATCCATCTGGTGACAGTTGAATTCTAGGCATGGAAAACACAAGCTTAAGGAGGCAGAATTTTATTCTGCACCTGGGATTTTGTCCCTTAGAATCACTGGGGACATTAGGGTTTGTTCTTTTTGCTTCCCCTCTTCCTCCCTCCTCTTTTTCTCTTGCTTCCTTTGTCCTTTTACCTGTTCCCCTCCCAACACCAGGAGGTGTGTGTGTGTGTGTGTTGCGGGGGAGGGCTCTGCAGCTCCCACTGTGGGAGGTCCACCCAAAAATGTGGGGCTGAAATAGTGCTCGGGCAGTGATCCCCACCAGTGACCTGGGCCATCCTTTGGGCTCTCTGGTGAGAACCCTCTGCCTCCCGCCCTCAGTCTCTTCCCTGATTGGCTGAGCAGGGGGTTATTGACAGGGAGGAGACTCTGGTCCTTGTTGTTCTCTTTCAGGACCAAGGAAATAAGTCAGAACCAGTTACCAGGGAGGGGCTGGGGCAGCTGGGAGCGGGGTTGCGGGGCACAGGGAGGGGCTGGGGCAGCTGGGAGCCGGGAGGTTGCGGGGCACAGGGAGGGGCTGGGCAGCTGGGAGCGGGGAGGTTGTGGGGCACAGGGAGGGGCTGGGGCAGCTGGGAGCGGGGAAGTTGCGGGGCACAGGGAGGGGCTGGGGCAGCGGGGAGGTTGCGGGGCACGGGAAGGGGCTGGAAGCGGGGTTGCAGGGGCACAGGGAGGGGCTGGGGCAGCTGGGAGCGGGGTGGGTTGCAGGGCACAGGGAGGGGCTGGGGCAGCTGGGAGCCGGGATGTTGCGGGGCACAGGGAGGGGCTGGGGCAGCTGGGAGCGGGGTGGGTTGCAGGGCACAGGGAGGGGCTGGGGCAGCTGGGAGCATGGGAGGTTGCGGGCACAGGGAGGGGCTGGGGCAGCTGGAGCGGGGAGGGTTGCGGGCATAGGGAGGGGCTGGGAGCGAGGGGTTGCGGGTCACGGGAGGGGCTGGGGTAGCTGGGAGCGGGGTGGGTTGCAGGCCACAGGAGGGGCGGAAGGGGCTGGGAGTGGGGCGGGGGTGCAGGGCACAGGGAGGGGCTGGGGCAGCTGGGAGCGGGGGTTGCGGGGCATGGGGCTGGGGCAGCTGGGAGCGGGGTTGCGGGGCACAGGGAGGGGCTGGGGCAGCTGGGGGGGGGTTGCAGGGCACAGGGAGGGGCTGGGGCAGCTGGGAGCGGGGGAGGCGCCGGGAGAAAGGAGGCAGGAGCCGGGAGGGAGAACAAAGAACCGGGACCATCAGCCCCCGGCAGCTCCGGAGAGACCAGACGCTGCTGCCTCCATCGGGAGCTGGGAGCGGAGCAGCTGCTGCTTCCCCAGCGGGGTCTGTGCGGGGGGGAGCCCGGCATTAACCCCTCCCAGGCCCGGCCGGGGGCTTCTCCGGCTAGGAACCGCCCCGGGCTCTGCTGAGGCTCCCGCTGACGGAGCCCGAGGGGCGGGGCAGGTCCCGGCTCTGCGCGGTGCCCCCCCCCCCCATCGCTGCCCCCAGGGGCCCGGAGCTGCTGCCGCGCTGAGGCCGGGAGGATCCTTCCCGCGGCGAGGCTGAGCCGCCCCCCCCGGCTCTGGGGTGCCCGGTACCGGGGTGAGCGGGTCCCCCGCCGGTGCCCCCTTCCCGCACGGGCGGGCAGGGCAGCCGCGGGAGCCCCGGAACGGGCGGTGACCCCGGCTCCCAGCCCGGGCAGGGCGCTAGGAAGGGGGAGGGACGGGAGAGGGTGTGAGGAGAAATTAGGGGGGGGCAGGTTCCCAGATCTCTGCCCCCCCCTCCCCGCACACTCACTGCAGCATCCCTGCCCAGGGTCACTCCCCTGTGACCGAGGTGAGGAGCAGAGAGAGGAAGAACCAGCCCCGGACTCTCCCTGTTCCCCCTGCGGCAGGAGTGCGCTGCCCTGGGGGCAGGGGCAGGGGGACCCCCCCCCCAAGGGGCTCCTTTGGGTCTGGTCTGGTCCAGGGTTTGGTTCACACCCTGTTGCTGGGAGGGCTTCAAAATGTCTTGGTTGGTTCCTGCTGCTGGGGGGAGCACAAGGGGGAAAGGAGGGGCCGGGGGCCAGGTCTGTGCTGCACTGTGGGGACTGAGCATGTTCCCAGCCTGGCAGAATCTACAATCTCTGTCTGCAGGGAAAGGGCCTGGGGGAATCGTGATGTGAAATGAACTGAAGCCTGTTCTGAAACCTCCACCACTGCCCTTCTCGCCCTGCCAGGCTGCACAATGATGCCCACCTCTCGCTCCAGCTCGTCCCAGCCTCCCATGGGACAGGAGAAATGGCTGTAGTGGAGCCAGCTCAGGTAGGGGTTATTGGGGGGTTGCTGGTGGGTTCCTGCTGGAGGGGGAGGGGCAGGAAATACTGAAGAGGTGGCAACTTCTGGGGAGTTAGGGCTGGAGGGGGGCAGGGAATACCCTGGGTGAGGATAGGATTGGGGACAGAGTGTGACAAACCTGCTGGGACTTGTTAACATGGGCCTAGATCCTCAGAACAAACACTTGGGTGTTGGGGGAGAAAATTCCCTAATTTGTGAAACAGGAAACAGACAAAGCAACTCCCTGGGCAGGGCTGGGAAAACTGACCAGATTTCCAGTGCTGAACCCTCAGCCTGCTAGCCAGGGGCTGGTGTGACATGGAAAGGGGGCACCCAGCAGGGAGGTGTAGGGAAGATGTCCCGGCCCCTCACATCCAGCTGCTGGCAGTGGGGAGGGTGTTGGGTTCCCTACCATGGGGCTGTGCCTGGACCCTACTGGGGGCTCCATCTCCTGTATCAGCCTCTGGCTAGTAGGTCTGTGGTGGATCTGCTGGGAGAGACAAGGGGCTCTCACTTCGTCCCCTCACCCAGATGTCTCCTGGCTGCTCTCAGCAGTGTGGGGATAGGACTCTGCTGACTCTCTCAGAGCTTCCATTTGATTGGCTCCTTTCCTCTGTGAATAGTGGGGCTGTGAGTGGGGCAGCAGGTACTGAGTGTTGGGCTCTTGCTCTTTCAGGGGCCGGTGACCTTCGAGGAGGTGGCTGTGTACTTCAGCAGGGAAGAGGGGGCTCTGCTGGACCCCACTCAGAGAGCCCTCTACAGGGAAGTCATGCAGGAGAACTGTGAGAATGTGACCACGCTGGGTAAGGGTTCCTGTCCCCTCGGTTTTTAGAAAGAGAAATGCAGAGTTAAGGTTCATGCCACTCCCCTAATGCCACCTCTGCTCTGCCCTGTTTCAGCATCACCCCGACATGCCAGAGACACCCACACTAGCCCTCTCCCCTCCCCTGTTACAGAGCGCTCTGGGAACAGAGCAGTACAGCAGAATGTCTAACGTGTTCTTCTCTTTGCTAAGATAATATTCGGGTTCAACTCCATCATAGCAAACAGAAGCTTCCTCCCTCTGGCCTGCTCTCCAGTACTGAACCTCCTGCACCCAGGCCATCTGAGACTTGCACAGTGTTACTACCCCCTTGCCCTCAACCTGAGTTTTCCTTTTGAGTCACTGCCTTCACTTACCCCTCACTAAGCCCCAGAGTTCACTCGAACATACGCCACCAGGGTGCTGACAACCCCCATGGCAAGAACACACCCTTGGACACCTTTGCTGACCAAGCCTACAAGACTCAGCACGGAAATGAGGCAGAATTGCCCCCCAAGTTTCACATGCACCTCTCTGCATAGCACAGGCACAGCTCTGCCCAGCTGCTGCAACCCATCCCTCCATCAGCCAGTCACAGCTACAGCTGGCCCAGTGCACACAGCTACAGCTGGCCCAGTGCACACAGCTACAGCTGGCCCAGTGCACACAGCTGGAGGCATGTGCATAGGTGCTGGGATTCACACCTGTGAGCACAGCACAGACAATGTCTTAGTCTTAGTCTTAGTCTTTCCTCGGGTCGATTATAGGTTCATAGATTGTAAGGCCAGATGTGACTATTAGGTCGTCTACTCTGACGTCCTTTATACCACAGACCCATAGAATTCATCCCGTTACTGCTGCATTGAGCTGAATACCTGAGTCCCTGTGGCAGTTGGTTAACCTTTGCACGGCCCACACAGAACCATTCTCACTGGTTCTGGCCAGCTACAGGGTTAAGGGTTGGGGGAAAGTTTACATTAACTTTTCCTGGTCTGCAGAGGTTTAAGTTTGCTCACCGTCCATATGGTGCAAGGCAGGAGACAGCACTGGGCAACCTTAACTCTGCATTAATGTAGCTTATGAGCATTTAGTTTCCTGTTTTAAAAAATGGATGCTTTTGCCGCTATAGCTGTATCTGTAATTGAGCTTTGGCCAGCAGAGCCATGTTGGATGGTGTGCGTGTGTGCGCATGCGTGTGGGCACTTTTTCACAGCCTTAAACAATAGAGCTGGACTGGCAAAGCTTTTAAGAGCTACCTAAGACCTACCTAACTAGTTCCTCGACAGACACCTGACACGCCACCTTTGGGTGAACGAATGTGCGTGTACCTGGTGGGAATCCAAACCCTGCGCCCGGCACCCCCTTGGGTGGGGCACCCGTGCACGGCCCCCAAAGGCCGGTCCTGGGTGGGGAGCAGAATTGATCCTCCACTGTCCCCTGTGGGAAGAGTTTGGGGAGGTTCAGTCCTGATTTTTATTTTCTGTCTCTCCAGCACTTACTTGGGTTTGTTCTCTGCCTTTCCATCCCCAGTTCTGAGATTTCTCCTCTCTTCTAGCAGGTGATGGGGTGGTGAGGGAGAGCGAGGAGCAGAATCCTCACCAGGAAGATGCTGAGCTCGCCGAAGCGCATGGGGAATTACTGCGAAGAGCCAAAGGGAGTGTGTCCAGCCCCCATGAGCAGGGAAAAGCTGGTGAAAATTACCACAGACCAGAGAGAGAGCAGGGAAACCACTCAGAGGAGAGAGTGGATGAACCCATTAATTGTCAGGGAACTCACAGGGACCTCAAGGAAACTACGTCCCAGGAGAAAATCCTCACGGAAAAGCGAGAGACTACGTGTAGTGAGTGTGGGAAAAACTTCCACTACCGCTCAGCCCTTATTCGACATGAGATAATCCACACGAAAGAGACACCTTACAAATGCTGTGAGTGTGGGAAAAGCTTCAATCGTACCTCAGCTCTTAGTAGGCATCAGCGAATACACAGAGGAGAGAAACCCTATGAATGCTATGAGTGCGGGAAAAGCTTCACTCAGAGATATACGCTTAACTCTCATCAGAGAATCCACACAGAAGAGCGACCCTACGAATGCTGCAAGTGCAGGAAAAGCTTCACTCAGAGATCAGCCCTTATCTCTCATCAGACAACGCACACGGGAGAGCGACCCTATGAATGCTGTGAGTGCGGGAAAAACTTCACCCGAAGCTCAAACCTTACTAGGCATCAGAGGGTCCACACAGGAGAGAGACCTTATGAATGCCGTGAGTGCGGGAAAAGTTTCAGTCACTTCTCCTCCCTTATCTCTCACCAGAGAGTCCACACAGGAGAGAGACCCCATGAATGTTGCGAGTGTGGAAAAAGCTTCTCTCGGAGCTCAAACCTTACTATGCATCAGAGGATCCACACAGGAGAGAGACCCTATGAATGCAGTGAGTGTGAGAAAAGTTTCACTCACCTCTTCTCTCTTATCTCTCACCAGAGAGTCCACACAGGAGAGAAACCCTATGAATGCAGTGAGTGCGGGAAAAGCTTCTCTCGGAGCTCAACCCTTGTCACACATTACACAGTCCACACCGGAGAGAAACCCTATGAATGCAGTGAGTGCGGGAAAAGCTTCACTCATAGCTCAGGCCTTTCTAAACATCAGAGAATCCGTAAAGGAGATAAACTTCATAAAAACCTTCTCTAGAGCTGTCAGGAGATTTTTTTTCTTTAATTCTTTTGACAGTTCCCAGGTAGTGAGTGTTAAGGCTGTTTGCATCTTTTGCACATTGTAGTCCCTCAGCTCCCACACATGAGTTGCCCACTTTTGAAGCTCGCCCGTCTTTGGGGTGGATCCTGTGGTCCTTTGTATCAACTCCATTGTCCTGCGAGTCATTGGAGCGTGTGTCCTTTCTACCAGGAATGTCATCACCCCAGGTGGGGGAGATGGGGGGTGTCTTCAACCAGCTACATTGAGATAAAATCTACCTGGGTCTCAACACTGTGGTTGTCATGGAGTTAGCTAGCTTGAGTTCACTTTCCTGATGTAAAAAGAGAACTATTCTTGCACTAAAGACATGGGCCATGGGTAGTCGGTGGAGTTATCTTGCACATTTCCTCCTGTCTGAGCTAACCATCATCACATTTCCTTTTCTAAACAAACCTGGAGATTCACATTTATACTCCTCCTCCCAGTGCAAAGTTAGTGTTACACATTACACATTACACATTACACATTAGAGACGTCAAGTTCCTCTTTGAGGAGACATTGTCTCATTCCCAGTTGTTCTCACATTACCCTGGATTGTGCAGAACAGCAGTTATTTTGTTGACTTTTTTTCTCATTTAAAATATATTTAAATATGAAGAAGAGCTGGAGCAGTGTCAGGGAAATAAGGGTCATTTTAGGCTCTGTGACACTGGAAGGAGATGGGGCGACTCAGACATTCCATCCTTCCCCATCACCCCAGAACTGTTACCTTGTGCCTGAGCCATGCACAGTTCACCCCTTCGTATTCCTTCGCTTCCCAACGTGTCTGGTGGGGTCATGTTCTTGGCTGTCCATGCTTGGGAATGGTGCTTGTACACGTCTTTGATCCTAAATCAGAGTCAGTCTGGCAGGAGATGAAAGTGTCAGACTTGGAAGGGGATTTCAAATGGATCCCAAGCACCGTTCAAATCCCCTTTTCCCTCAATGGCAAAGCTGCTTCTGGGAAGGTCGGCTGTTTTTTCTCCCGTTATGAAGGTGCTAAAACTCCTGTAAATAACACTAATGAGAGAGGTATCAGAGGGGTAGCCGTGTTAGTCTGGATCTGTAAAAGCAGGAAAGAATCCTGTGGCACCTTATAGACTATCAGACTTTTGGAGCATGAGCTTTCGTGGGTGAATACCCGCTTCGTCGGATGCATGAGAAAGCGCTGGGTGAAGCAGGTTTCTGTGGATCATGGGAGAATCTCTCATCCTGATTCTGAGACATCAGATGTAACCTAGTCTGGAATTTCACTTTAAATTAAATTGAAAGTGTCTTCTACCTCTCTGTGATATGGGTTTTCTATCTAATAACTGTGTATTAGTTTTGTTTGACAAAATGTAGCTCAGATTTTTTGGGAAATTTCAGACAAATTACCATTTTTTTTTAACTTCAGGTTTGTTTTTCCCCTTATCCCTGCATGATATGGAGAAAATTCAAATGAATACTCTCTCAGTCCTCAAAAGTGCCTGGCCAGGGGCAGGACATTAGCACAGCAAGGGAGGGGTGTGGCAGTGACATCACAAAGATTTTTGGCAGGACCTCAGCCTATTGGTCCAAGGTGGTGGGGAGGTGGTGACCTCACAGAGAGATGCTGACATCAGCCAGGCAGGACAGGGGCGAGGGGCCAGGGAAACCTCAGAGACCCCTGTGGCTTTGCTCCAGCAAGTCTCCTTCTCCAGGTCTCTCTTTGAGGACTGAGAGAGTATTCGGGTTCACGGACGTGAGCGCCAGGAGGAACCTCTTTTGAGTTTTCTCCTTCCCTCTTAGTTCTAGGCAGCAAGCCGGTGTAACAACAGAAACAGCTCCTGCTCCAGATTTGCTACTTGGGCTGCACTGAGCATGCGCACCAGAGCATGCCCAGTAATCTCTGCTGTTGCCACTGCCCTCACTTCTACTTACGATTTGCTGCCTCCTCTTCGGAGGGGGTTAAAAACAGCAAGGGGCAACTCGCCGTGGGGGGCGGCTGCCAAGGTCCAAGCGGGGCAGAAATTTACTGGCCAGGCGGGGATCAAGCTGCTGCAGGTAGCGGCAGGAGAGGGGCTGAAGGGGAAAAATCAGGGGTGGGGGTTAAGCTGGGAGGGGGGAGACGCTGCCAGACCCTGTGCGGGGACAAAACCCCTGTTTAGGGAGGGGGTAGAGGGAAACGGGCCCCTTAGGACGAGCTACCTGCTGGTCTCCCAAATCTGGGGGGGGTTGGGGTTGTGGGGGGCACCGGCTGTCTCAGTTCTGCAGCGTCAGCCCGGGGGGTGGAGGGGGGCGGGTTCCCGGGGCTCCAGGCACCGGCCTGTCCGAGCTCCGACCCCGCAGCGCCGCTCGGTCTGTGCCAGTGCTGCGGGGCGGCCCCAGCTCCGGCCGGGAGCCCGAGTGCGGGACACACCGGCCAGACCCCGCCCCACTGCTCTGCCTCCCGCCCTGAGACTGTGGGAAAGTGTCTGTGTCCGTGTGAAACCCCCGCAGCCCCTTCCCCTGGTACAGCGCCGAGCTGCCAACTCCCCCCCCCCGAGCCCACGTGTCTGCACCCCATCCCCTGCCCCAGCTCAGAGCCTGCCCCCCTCACTCAACCTCCCCATAGCATGCACCCCTCCCGCCCCAACTCCCCAGAGCCCGCGTGTCCGCACCCCCTGCACCCCATCCCCTGCCCCAGCCCAGAGCCTGCACCCCTCACTCAACCTCCCCATAGCCTGCACCCTCCCACCCCCAACTCCATCCCGGGCCCGCGTGTCTGCAGCCCCTGCACCCCGATCCCCTGCCCCAGCTCAGAGCCTGCACCCCTCACTCAACCTCCCTATAGCCTGCAACCCTCCTGCCCCCCAACTCCCTCCCAGAGCCTGTGTGTCTGCCCCCCCCACCCCGGCCCCAGCTCAGAGCCTGCCCCCTCACTCAACCTCCCCATAGCCTGCAACCCTCCCGCCCCAACTCCCTCCCGAGCCCGCGTGTCCGCACCCCCTGCACCCCTATCCCCTGCCCCAGGTCAGAGCCTGCCCCCTTACTCAACCTCCCCATAGCCTGCAACCCTCCCGCCCCCCAACTCCATCCCACAGCCTGCACCCCAAACAGGGCCGGATTAACCTTTTGTGGGCCGGGTGCTAAACATATTTGTGGGCCCCCATGGGGGAAATGGGGGCAGAGGGCAGAGTCCTCAGAGCGAGGGGCTGGCTGGGGGCAATGGGAGATGGGTCATGGCACGGCAGGGACAGCCCCACTCCACCCAGCCCAGTACAAGGGCCCTGTTTACAAACCGGGAGCTGCCAGCCCCACACTGTCCAGCCCAGCCCTGCACTGCCATTGTGCGTCTTACCCTTGGGAGCGGGCCCATGCTGCACCATGCTACTGCCTGCCCAGCACCCCTCCGACTTCCTACGCCCAGCGCCGCAGCACCCAGAGACCCCCACCAACCCCCTGCCCGGCACCCCTCCGGCTCCCTACGCCCAGCGCCGCACCACCCAGAGACCCCCACAAACCCCCTGCCCGGCACCTCTCCGACTCCCTACGCCCAGCGCCGTGCCACCCAGAGACCCCCACAAACCCCCTGCCCGGCGCCCCTCCGACTCCCTTCGCCCAGTGCCGTGCCACCCAGAGACCCCCACAAAGCCCCCAGTGCTCAGCACCCCCCAGACCCACTAGAGACCTACTCTCCCACCTAACCCCAGCCACAGTAGCCGGCCCTGATGGGAGGTGACTGTGTCTGCCAGGCTGAGCTGGCAGCGCAGCCAACGCTGGTCCTGGGGCAGGAGAACTCCGGCCCCTTTGGAGTGGTGGAAGCAGCCAGGCTGGAGCAGGAGCAGAGCCTACCTGGGCCAGGCTCCCTCAGGATCCAGCTGAGCCTCCCCCCTCCCCGACTGTCCCCTGTGAGTGGCTGAGACTGGCTCAGCCTCTGCACCAGTCCCAGGTGGCTCTTCCCCGGGGAGGCAGGTGGGGCCACACAGGTCCCAGGCAGTGGAGACAGCTCAGAGCTGGAGCAGTGCTGGGGAGTGGGGCAGATCCTGAGACGTGACTCCTGAGATCCCACCCAGCCCACTCACACCCATTGGCCCCGTGGCCATCAGCCTTGCAGAGCACACCTCTCTCTCTCCCTGCTTTCCTATCACCAGTTATGTTACTACAGGAATGAAATCGAGCCATCCCGTAAAACAGCGAGTTCCACATTGTTCTTCAAACCTCAGATCATTTAAATGCAGCTTTGCATTTGAAATACTATATGACTGTAGTACATTTTGCACTGCCTGCATCTACACTGACATCAGGAGAGGAGAAGAGGACAAGACTGTCCCTAGCATATGTGATTTTAAAGAAAGGTGAGACACACCCACCCACTATCAGTACAACAAGAAAGGAGAACAGTAGCTGGTGCCAAGAGATGAAACCCTCCTGTACCCACAACTGATGTCTGAAAAGCATCAGTCACTCTGCAGATCAAAGAAAGAAAGAGCAGCCAGTTTCGGACAGATAGGATCCTTTTGACCTATATAGGAGAAGTGCACTTCCCTATAGCAGTTTCCCAACATACTTTTCTTATGGATTTATTTATAAAGCAAAAATTAAGATTAGGAGTCTGATTTAAATTATGTACATTTTCAGTGTTAGTTAAGTATGAAACTATTGCAGCTACTTTTATCTTACTCCTGCCTTCATAAAAAGCTACCGAGTTTTAACAGATAATAACAAAGACTAAAGTACATGCTTTAATATAATTAGGACCGGGCAACCCAAGAAGAAGAATACACCGTGGAAGAGTCCTACAACCAGGTATTGGAGGCCAATCCCTTTATCAATGGAATCCTCAACCAAAATATAAGGAAAACTTTTGACAATAGCTCAAGGTCAGACACCAAGAAGACCAGCACCATTCGTATTCTGGTTTTGGATAAAATACTTGATCTTGCCTACATCATAGAAACCTTCCTCTCTCCAAGTCTACACCCCAGAACACCCTTCAGCAATAAAGTAACCATTAAACAAGTTCTGAATCAGTCGTCTTTCTTCCCAATTTAGTTTTAACAATAAAGCTGCAACGTACGTAGCTATGGGAGAAGACAGTGCAACTACTAGGTATTGGTGGGGGAAAAGTGTGCTACTAATGTCCTGGATATACTGGCAGGGCCGGCTTTAGGCCAATTCAACCAATTCCCCTGAATCGGGCCCTGCCCCTAAGAGGGTCCCGCGCCCAAGCCCCGGTTCGGTGTATTGGCAAGAGTCGGTGCACTGTACCAGGGTGGCCCAGCTTCTCCAGGGGACAATTTAAAGGGCCTGGGGGCCCTTTAAATTGCCACCACAGCCACACCGCTGGAGCCCTGGGGTAGGGCTGTGGGGATCTGTGGGCTACTTAAAAAGTCTGTGGCTCCCGTTGCTTCTATCGCCCCAGCCCTTTAAATAGCCACTGGAGCCCCGCTGCTTCCCCAGGGCTCCAGCAGCTGTGTACATGGCCAGGGCTGTGGAAGCAGGGGAGCCCCAGGCGGCTGCTGCTACCCTGGTGGGGGAGAGAGGAGGAGAAGGGAGCACTTACCATACCGGGTGGTCTGTACCCCCTGTACCCACACCCCCTGCCCTGTCTCCAGCCAACCACTCCCTGCCCTGTCTCCAGCCAACCCCTGCTGCACCCCCCCTGCCTGAAGCCAGCCATTCCCGCACTCCTCTGTCTTCAGCACTGCCAATCTATGCCGCCCCCCCCCCATGCCCCGGCTTGAAGCCCGCCCGCCCCCCCCCCCATCTCCAGCCATTGCTGCACCCCTTGCCCTGCCTGCAGCCAGCCCCATGTCCACTGGTGCCCTGCAATTCCCTGGGCAGTAACCCTGCATACCTGCTTCAATGATGGGAGAAGAGAGCAGCTGGTACCTACACATGTGCACACCCTGGGGTGACAAGATAGCAAGTGTGAAACATCGGGATGGGGTGGAGGTTAATAGGATCCTATATAAGAAAGAGACCCCAAAATTGGGACTGTCTCTATAAAATCGGGACATGTGGTCACCCTAGCACACTCCCAGGAGTGGCGGGGACCCACACACATGAAGCGGAGTCATTTCTAGTTCAGGCCCATCTTTGTAAAAAAGAACTGTAGGTAGGGTTAACATACATCTGTATTTTCCCAGAGATGTCAGACTTTTTGATTCTTGAATTGCTGTCCGGGAGGAATTTTTAAATATGGACTTATGGTAACCCTATTGGTACCAAAAATACATACTCTGGCACATCCCTTACATCAGAACTTTTTATAGGGAACCGGTTGCTAAGAAAGGAAAGGCTTTTTTTTAACCTTGTTTTCCTTTTTTAAAAAGTCATCCCTGCTGGGGCCCCGCCGAAAATGTTTGAATTGGGTGGGCCCCAAACTTCCTACAGCCGGCCCTAACTAGTCTGTTCAGTGTTATAGCTTTTAATATGCTAATGCAAACACTGTAATAGAGCATTAATGTCCCAATGTACTGTACCTTGTTTTAACTTACCGTAATACTAGAAGTGGTGCATGTGAACATTGCCGTAACAAGAGCAAGGCGAGCGAGGCACTTGCCTCGGGCACGGAAAGTGAGGGGCTCAGAAAGTCTCTCCTTCAGCAGCAATTCGGCAGCAAGTCCTTCCCTCTGAGAGGGACTGGGGGACTCGTTGCCGAGTTGCCGCTGGTCGTCAGCAATGGAGAGGGGTGGCACATATGGCTCTTTTGCAGAAATTCGTTGGTGGATCCTTCCCTCCAATAGGGAAGAGCCGGACATGCTGCCTCTGTTCCTTGCCTTGTGTGCAAAAATCCCTAGTTACGGCTCTGCATGTGAAGCTCTCTTAAAAGCTGACACTACAGTAGTGATATTCCCAAGCCAGCATGCATAGGGCTGGGAGTGGGGAATGCTAACACACTTTCATACATAGCATGAGAAAAGCACAATTTAATTCAGTGAGTTAAACACAGTGTGAAACAGCAAATGTAGTGGTATGTTTGATGTGGAGGAGTAGTCTAATAGTAATACATGTAATGAATTTGGGAAATACAGTATAATGTATATTTCATGGTTTGCTTCACTGGAAACTATAATTGAATTTCTAATTTTTTAAATAAACAGTGAATTACTTCAAAATGATATATTATTGCTTCCTTACCACACACCAGGTCATTGGGTTATGCGGTAAGATGTTTTATATTGTACTATAATTTTCCTTGTTGCGGGTTTTCAGTGAGTTCAGTGCATGCAAAGGAAAGAGGAATGTGAATGTTATAAAAAATTGCTACTGTCACTTTACGTTGTTCATGTATCCTGGAAGAATACATTCTGTAAAGAACTGATTGATTTCACAATATGCTTATATCTTGTGTGTTACTGAGACATTACAAACGACAATATGTTAATTGCATAATGATTGTTGATAAATCAGTATAAAGTTTTTGAAAAAATCTCATTATCAATAAAATTTGTGAATATATTGAAACTTACAGATAGCCTTGATGATAAAAAGGAATTGTTAATAATTGACCCCTTGTGTGATGAGATCAGATATGAAAGAACATGCCTGAGGAATTGGAGGTGATTTATTAGATACTTACTTTTACATTGGACATTAACTGTTCCACTGAAATTTTTTTAAAGGGAATGTAACAATAGTGAGACTAATATCTTCCTGTTAGCTACAAGTAAACATTGAAACAGCATGCACTTCTACTGAATATGCTTAATAATGGACTTTGAGTGAACTTGTGTGACTTGACTCTGGGGAAAGACTTCACAGAATGTGGACACGAAACAGTAGCATGTCGCATGTTTGAGAATGTATTATCATCAACATGGGGCACAGCAAATCAGGTGATACTTTGTGTAAGTGTGAGACAATAATATGAAAACAAGTGTGTATATATGTGAGCAATAAGTCATTTCAATTACTAATTAAAAGAGAGAGAATGGATTTTTATCTATGTCCATAAACCAGATTTTTGAAAAAATTAAAGCAAAGCTCATTTATGCATTATGCTTATTTACTCTCTAAAAATTTCAAAAACTTTATCAAACGATTAACTAGTAAATCCTCATCTGATTGGAACAGTAAAATTGTTCTGCAACCCAGACAAAGTGATGGCCACAACTGCGGACCACTCATCTTAAAGTTATTGAATACTGTCGGAGAAAAACTCAGTTCTCGCTTTTCTTTGGGTGCAGCAAAATCAAATACTTTATTATTTCTCCAGTAATTACAATAGAGGAGAGAGTGCCCTAGGACACAGGGTCGCCCCAGTCCCGGACAGGTCTCTCAACAGGTAAACAATTACAGCAAGCATTTATACCTTTGTTACAGACAATAACAAGCAATAATACAGACAATAATGAGCAACAACTGCATTTTGTTTATACATAAGCCATCCTGCTATCTTATTTTTCTCACTTCTAGGAAACACCAGTCTACATATTTGGTTATCAGTTGCAAGGTCGTAATAACTCCTTACACTGTTCTTTCCCTCTCGCCTCACACCATCCTCGCTTCTACAAGTCTCACGTCATTAGGGTTACAGTGTGGCCTGACTCTTGCTAACTACTAGCCTGACTCTTGCTAACTGACTGACATGCATTAAAATCCCCTTCAAATCCTTGTTAATTCTTTCCCTACTTCCACAATACCAAATTGCCATTAATATTGGTTATGTATGTTTACTTATCCATGTTGAAAGTAAATGCCAGAGATTACCAGTGGGCACTGCACCGGTGTCCTTGCCAGGGTGTACGGGGTGCGCTTCTGGCCCCAAGAAGGGATGGGGTCTCCAGTGGAAGGTGCGGTGCTTGGGGACCAGATTCTACCAGCCAGCCCTTCCTGACAGCTGCTGCTGCTGCAGTGGCCAGGAGCACCAGGTGCTTGTAAATCACTGTAACCCAGAGCCCCTTTCGCTCCCCCACTGTAGGCAGCCCTGCCAGGAGCATTCAACAGCATTGTCGGACCCTATGGCTGGGCCGCTGATGCGGGGGAGATGGGATAAAGGGGGCAGCGCCGTTAAAGCATAAAGCACTGCCACAGCGGAAGTGTCATGTCAGCCATGTACGGGAAGGAACCAGTGGACAGTTCTTACCGGTACACTGGACCGCCCACTTTCACCTCTGGTACTTATGTGTATTCTAAATATCTGTGTTGTTAGGTTGCAGAAACGTATTTGCAGCACAAAGACATCAGTGCGGTAGAAACAACACAAGAGGCTAATACTGCGTTTAGAAGACATATAGCAATTCTTCTAATGAAGGAGTCAGGTAATTACTTTCTTCCATGTCTTGTGGACTCATTGGGCACATGTGAAGATAACATGAAGAGTGGAACTTTGTCACATAGTAGACAGTTATTTTAATACCCCTAAAATGGGATATCTCATAGGTTTGGTTCTATAATGGTGACTGTGAATCAATAATATCTCTAAGTACTCAAAAATGTGAATGGGGTGAATGATTGCTATTGATCGACCAGTTGAATGAAATTTGCATTTTTAGATACAGGTGCAGTAAAGTAAAAATTTGAGAAAATATGATTCCAAAAAAAGAAAAAAAAAGTTCAAACCATTGACTGCATTAAAATATTGACAAGTAATAAATTAAGGTTTGCATTTTCAGAGTTGGTTGTATTATATTCATCATTTCATAACACTATAATTATTTTTAAGAAAGCGTGGAGGACTACTGCATATACTGCAACTTTATCAACTGTGAAAAAGAAATTGAGGATTGCACAATGGTAAGAAATGTAGGATTGAATGAAAAATATATGCCATAAACTGGCTAAGGATCATAATTCCTGTAAAATTCCACAACAGTAATCATTTTCTTCATGCTGATAGTCATATATTCGTAACGCTCCCATGTGGAAGGAACAGCATGAGTGAATGCAAAGTATGTGTAACATTATAACTTCTGTGATTTCATTTCTTAATTGTTACTTATCAAAGGTCCAGTGTGATTCTTGCAAGAGGTGGGCACGTATACCCTGCATTACAGAAGGAACCAATCAAGAAAACCTGACAGATGAGAAGAAAGAGTACAACTGCAAGAAATGTGCATAGTTCACTTCATTACCCCCCCAAAACAATAAAAAACCCATAGTTTAAATGCCGGTTTCAAAACATAATGCAATCCTGTGACAGAGCCAGGAACAGACCCTGTTAACTCCACAGCCCCGTCACCCGCAGCTTGGAAAGGCCCCCGAGCACACTGTATTAGGCTGCAGGAAGAGGTGTGCAGGGACTGCAGCTGAGCTGTCCTGCCAAGACAGCCTGTGCATCCCTGGACAAACCACCTCGCTAGGGGGTGTCCCCTGGGTCAGGAGAAGTCAGTGTCCAGCCCTGTGGGGCTGCGCTCCTGGCTCATACCTCCAGCACTCACTGCTGCCCCTCCCTTCCCAGCTGCACTGGTCAGCCAGCCCCAGGCCTCTGTGAGGTCACTTCCCCCCGCCTTCACCACCTCAAACCTTCAAACTGGGACATGGTGCACCAGTACCAATCAGAGTGCACTAGTGTAACTTCTGTCTACACTAAGGGTTTGCACCAGTGCCTAAAACACCAGGGTGGCAGAGACCTTCAGTGCCAAAATAGCAGTGCGGTGGCACTAGAACCTATTTCTAGCTCGGTCACAGACAGCCTGGGTGACCTTGGCCACGTCAATGTTTCTCCTCCCAACTTTAGTCTCTTTCCCCAGCTGCCACTCACTGGGGTCTCCTCTCTCTCCAGAGCTGCTCACCACTACAGTCTGTGTGGGTGTCCCCAGAGCTAAGGCAGGTCAGCTCTGGAATAGTCTTACAAGGGAGGCTGGGGAGTCTCTTTCCCTGGAAGTTTTTAAGAACAAATAGGACAAAGCTCTGTCAGAGACAATCTACAGATACTTGTCCTGCCTCGGCAGAGAGAGCTGGACTTGATGACATCTTGAGGTTCTGTCCAGCACTACATTTCTAGGATGCCATGCGATATATACGTACAAAACACAACATCCAGAGTAAAACCCACCACAACATAATGTCAGGAAACTCAGGAAAAAAAAAAGAAAAAACAAACAACAAAAGCCACAGCATAGAATGACAATACAGAGGAAAAGAAAACACGATGCAAACTAACACACCCTAGGACAATATTACACAATGAAAAAAAAAAAAGAAGAGCTCATCTCAAACCAGCACAACACAGGCACCAAACATGTTGAGGCAAAACAATTCACCGTAAAACTGCTCCACAACATGGTGCGATCACAGTTCCAAATGGCCCCATGCAAAACAGCTCAGCGTAGAACAGGACACAGCACAAAAGAGAATTATTTCAGTGTAGGCCTGGAAGGGATCTTGAGAGGGCGTCTACTCCAGCCGTCTGTGCTGAGGCAGGACCAAGTATCCTAGACATTCCCAGACTGGTGTATCTCTAACCTGGTCTTAAAAACCTCCAATGAAGGAAATTCCACAGCCTCCCTTGGAAGCCAATGCAAGGCAAACACAGACCAAAACAACGCTGCACACACACACGCTGGGCCTGGGGTTAAGGGGAGAGGCAAGAATTCAAACAATCTGGGTTCAGTTCCCAGTTTTGCCCCAAATTCTCCATGCAAACTTGTTAGATACTGGCGGCTGGCCCGTGCCCACTGACTTGGGCTCATACGGCTCAGGCTGTGGGGCAGTTTAATTGTGGTGTCCATGTTCCAGCTGGGGCTGCAGCCCAAGGTCTGGCACCCTCCCACCTCGCAGGGTTCTACAGCCTGGCCCCAGCCCGAGCCCAGACATCTACACTGCAATTAAACAGCCCCTTCGCCTGAGCCCTATGAGCCTGAGTCACCTGGCATGGGCCAGCTGGGGGTTTTAATAGCAGGGTAAAGATACCCTTGGTGTCTGTTCAACACCTGTTACAATGGGGACCCTGATCTTGGTCAGTGTGCAGAGTCCTGACCAACAGGGAGCCTGAGCTCAGTGGGGTGCTCTGCAACTCCCAGCATTACAGGATCCCTGATTTTGTTTAGGGCCCCTGCAGTATCTGGCAAAATGTGGGGCCAGGATCTCTGTCAGGTTCTGTGCAGTGCCCAGTACAGTGGTGGGGTGTGATCTTCATTAGGGTCTACAGCAACGTGCAGATCCCTTTCTTTAGTTGTGTAGCCGATATGTTCTGCTGACGCTGCCAGGTGTAATGCATGTTCAGTAGGGGGTTCTCCCTACTAATGCTGCATTGTCCTTCTCTTCTAGGTTAGTATATTAATGATCTCATTTTGGTGTCATGTGTATCAGTTCGTTGCCATGGCACTTGTGTGCTCAGACATCTGAGTATGCTCTGCAGAAAAGCTCCTTGAGTGGTGTGATCCCCAGGGAGTAGCTCATACCTCCAAAGTGCCTGGCCAGGGGCAGGACATTAGCCCAGCAAGGGATTTGTGTGGCAGTGACATCACAAAGGCCTTTGCAGGACCTCAGCCTATTGGTCCAAGGTGGTGGGGAGGTGGTGACCTCACAGAGAGATGCTGACATCAGCCAGGCAGGACAGGGGCGAGGGGCCAGGGAAACCTCAGAGACCCCTGTGGCTTTGCTCCAGCAAGTCTCCTTCTCCAGGTCTCTCTGAGGACTGTGGGATTATTCGGGTTTACGGACGTGAGCGCCAGGAGGAACCTCTTTCGAGTTTTCTCCTTCCTTTCTAGGGAGCCCTGTGAGGAGCTGATTTAAGGGGGGAGGGGGAGCTGGAAGGCTCCCTGGATAAAGGAAGGGGGCAGAAGTGGGGGACGGGCAGGTGACTGGCAACTGAGGGCTGGGGGAAACTGTGTTAGTAGTTTGGGGGCAGTGGTGGGATTGGGAAATGGGGTCTGGACAGTCTCCATGGGGGACACGTGCTCTTCTCATCCCCACCTTAGCAGAGAACGGGCATCTCCTCCCACCCCCACTCCAGGGGCAGCCATGTGCTGGGGAATGACTCAGGGCAACAATTTCCCACCTAAATGGAGGACAAATCACTGCAGATAAAATGGGTGGGAAAAACTGCCCCATTGGAGAGATTTTGAATTGACACTTGAGAAATACAGAGAGACCAGGAGGAAAAGGGGAAAAGCTGGAGAGACTTTGTATGTGGGAGGACGGGGCACAAACAGGGCAGGATTCAGTGAACTCCCCTCCCACACGGGAATTTCCTGGCTGCACAAACCAATTCATATTTCCCGCCCCAATGACCTTCCCCCCCCCCTGCGCCCCCCAGCTCAACTCCAGTGCCCCCGCCCGGATCTTCCCTTTACCCCCAGCCCCGCCCCCACCTGCCTGACTCCCCCTCATCAATTCCCTGCTCAGCCCCGCCCCTGTTGCTCCCTTGCCCCGTCCCAGCCCCGCCGCCAGCGCCCAGCGGAACGTTCCGGCTGATTCGGGCGAGGGGAAGGGCATCGGCTTCAGCAGCTGCTACTGAGCATGCGCAGTGCCCGGGAGTAGCACAGCGCTCTTGAGAGCAATTTAATGCACCGCCCCGCCCGACACCCCAGACCCCCGCCGGGCCCCCATCCTGCTGCGGCTCCGCTGGGGCCGAGGCGGCTCCGAGGCTTCTCCCGGGTTCCCCGGGGCAGAGTCACGTGCCCCCCCCCGGGGAGCAGCAGCGGCTCAGCCCGGGGCCGGCTCACGCGGAGGCGGCAGCAGCAGCTTTGTTCTCCCGCCCCCAGCGGGGCTCGCACGGAGCATGCGCAGTAACAGCTGCTGGAACCCTCCCTTCCTTGGGCTGCGGAGAGGGCGGACGCGATCCCGGGGCAGGCTGGGAGATGTAGTTCCTGACCGGAAGTGACGTTGATGGAGAGACCAAACCGATCTGCAAACGCGCGCGAGCCGCTGCGGCTCTGCCTGGCTCGCGCGGGGCCGTTGGAGCCTCTCCCGGGCCGGAGAAGGGTTGGTGCCGTTGGGGCTCTGGGCATGCGCAGATCGCGGCAGGAGAGCCCTTCATTAACCCCCCGTGCCCGGCCCGGGCCCTGCCCCGCTGGAGCCGCCCCAGGCTCCGCCCGCCCCGCTGCGGAGCTGCAGCCTCCAGGTCCCGGAGCGAGCCCCGGGGGCGGGGCCGGGCGGTGACTCTGCCCCAGTGCCCGGTGGGGACCCGGCATCTCGCAGCGCCGGGATCTGCTCCTGGGGCAGCGCCCGCGGGGGCTCGGGCTGCTGCCCCGCAGGAGCCCAGCGCCCCCCGGGCCCGGCCAGGCTCTGCCCTGGGGCCCCGCGGGGGGTGCCGGGGGGAGGGGCCCGGCCCACTGGGGTCCCTGCGTGGGGCTGGGGGGTGAGACCGGGCTGGGGCGGGCGGGAAATGTCTGTGCAGCCCGGACATGGCCGGGGGCAGGTGACCCCGAGGAGCGGGCAGAGAAAGGGGGCTGAGATCCTCGGATTTACCGCTGCCCCTCCCGTGGGGACCCCCTCCTCCCCGTCCTGCCCCCTTTCTCCCTAGAGAGCCACGAGCAGCGCCCAGGGTGACCCTCCCTCCCCCAACCCCTGAGAAGTTCCCTGTCCCCGATTGTGCCCCATTTTCTCTCCCCTTCGCCAGTGGCCAGTTCAGGTCTCAGGTTTGGGGGGTTTCCCCCATTTCCACCTGCAGGGATTTGTCCTTGTGCGGGTGGGAAATGGTTCCCCCGAGTGATTCCTGAGCTGGGCAGAGGGTGAATGGGCAGAGGCTGGGGGGCCCTGAGACAGGGACACCTCTGGGCTGCGCTGGGGGGGCCACTCTCTGCTGGTAACGGGGCCTGGGAAGGGCCAGGAAAGGGAGGGAGGTTCAAGTGCCCCCCCCTCCCGCCCAGCCCCAGGTTTCCCAGTCCCAGCTACTTCCCCTCCCCCGCCCAGCCCAGCAGCCCCCCCCCCCCACTTGCTAGTCACATTCCCAGACCCCACTTCCAGCCCCTCCCTACTGATAGTGACTTTGTGACTCCAGCCCCCTCCTTTCCCCTGTCAAAAGACATCACCCAGGTCTTCTTGCCGGCCATGTGAGTGTGAGGCAAGAAGAATCCGTCACATTCTGTTGTTGATTCAATATCCTTGTATAATCTCCTCCAATTTCCCATCTTCTCTCTTCAACTGTTAAATGGTGACACAAAATCTCCCAGATGTTGGTGCTTCTCTCTTACATTGGCAAATATTTAGTTTGTGCCCCATTTTCTCCTCAGTTCTGAAATACTGAGATCTAATGCTCAAAAATCTTCCCGCTTTTCTCCCCAGGTGTGTGACTGAGATCAGGGCTCTTATTGTACTGAGCGTGGGCCTGTTCTGACAGCTGCTGCAGAGACCCCAACTGAGATCTGGGCCCTGTTCTGCCAGGCGCTGCAGAGACCCCAGGTGAGATCAGACCCCACATTTGTGCCAGGTAAAACTGAGACCTGGACCGAGATCATGGCCCCCCTTGTGCCAGGCAGCGCATGACTGTGACCCAAACCGCTGCCTCCATTGTGCTGGGCACTTCAGAGACCTCGACTGAGATCTGTGTCCCCGTTGGGTCTGGCACTGCACTGACCCCGACCCAGATCACGCCCCACCACTGTACTGGGCACTGCACAGACCCTGACAGAGATCCTGCCCCCACAATTTGCCAGATGCTGCAGGGAACCCGAACAAAATCCAGGATCCTGCAATGCTGGGAGTTGCAGAATCCCCGACTGAGGTCAGGCCCCTGTTGTTCAGGGCTTTGCATAGACACTGACCAAGATCAGGGTCCCCATTGTGACAGGTGCTGAACAGACACCAAGGGTATCTCTACCCTGCCACTAAAAACCCCCAGCTGGCCCATGCCAGGTGACTCAGGCTCACGGGCTCAGGCGAAGGGGCTGTTTAATTGCAGTGTAGATGTCTGGGCTCGGGCTGGAGCCAGGCTGTAGGACCCCGCGAGGTGGGAGGGTGCCAGACCTTGGGCTGCAGCCCTAGCTGGACCATCGACACCAGAATTAAACAGCCCCACAGCCTGAGCCGTGTGAGCCCAAGTCAGCAGGCACAGACCAGCCGCCGGTGTTTGACTGCAGTGTAGACATGCCCACAGGGACAGAGAGTCCTTGCCACAAAAAGCTCAAAGGCTAAATAGGCCAATGGTGGGAGGCGACTCTCCATTTTACAGATGGGGAAACTGAAGCTCAGAGAGCTGAAGTAATTTGCTCAAGTTTGCATGGAGAATTTGGGGCAAAACTGGGAACTGAACCCAGATTGTTTGAATTCTTGCCTCTCCCCTTAACCCCAAGCCCAGCGTGTGTGTGTACAGCGTTGTTTTGGTCTGTGTTTGCCTTGCATT
The DNA here is from genome assembly GCF_016161935.1 of Mauremys reevesii. NCBI lineage: Eukaryota > Metazoa > Chordata > Testudines > Geoemydidae > Mauremys > Mauremys reevesii. The sequence continues at coordinate 12,868,972 of NC_052636.1, read as the reverse complement.
GGCTTCCAAGGGAGGCTGTGGAATTTCCTTCATTGTAGGTTTTTAAGGCCAGGTTAGAGATACACCAGTCTGGGAATGTCTAGGGATACTTGGTGTTAGGGGGCTTAGTCCTTCACCCTCTCACTTCCCTGGTCCTTCTCGCATGAACAGAGAGCAGCAGTACCCCAAGTCCAAAGGCGCAAATAATTCAATGTTTATTGCGGTGAACTTCCAGCAAGCAATGATTCCAGTTTCCTTCCTTACTGTCCCCCTTCCCAGCTCTGACAACACAGAGCCTTTCCTGTGTCCCTTTTCCTGTTCCCATTTCCCCCTTTAGCATAACATGATCCCAATTCCCCCAGTCCCTGTTCCCATTTCCCCCCCCCCCATTACTTCCTGATTGACTGCAGACTATATAGTAAAACCTGAGTTTTGCTTAGCTATTTCTTAACCAGTCATTTTACTGAAATTTAACTATCCAATCCTAACACATTGTAACATGGTTATTTAACCAATTATATTCCACCACCTTCATTGGTTTACACCCAACAAAATTAATTGTACAGCAGACAGAAACAATCACAGAACCAGACAGAGACCATGCAAATAAACATACAGAACAATACAGAAGTGAGGATTTCACAACTACATTCATACAGACATAAGGGTTTTCCAGCTGTGTCTATTGATAAGTGAGTTTTTGCCAGACAGGACGCTATCAAACCAGGTTTCCTTTTACATCTTCCAGGCTCTTCTCTTTCTCTGGAGGTGACAGGAATATCAGGGCAGGATTGTATTCCCAACAGCCCAATAGCACCTTATTTCAATGTGACTAGTTTGGAATGTGAGGATGTGTCCAGACACTTCCCAGCGTATGGCTGCCTAACTACATCTTGGCTGAAGGCCTTAGCCTGTCGCAGTAAGAGAAGGCCATTCCACAGACAGTGATCTTTGATTCCTTCTTTTATACCTCTATAACTAGCTAAGTGATAAGAATACACCTACATTCTTACAGTCCAGGCCTTTGCAGACAGGCCTGAATAGCTCTATCCTAACACTCCACCCCCCCCCTTTTTTTTTTCTTTTGAGATCCTCCTGCCCAGGTATCCCTGGAAAAGCACAGGACAGATGGCGACACATTTTCTGATAGGGCCAGGCATCAAGGTGGAAGGTGTCGATATTCCATTTGTCCCACTGCCCCTTGTGTAGTCCCGTGCCCTGCACCTTCTCTCATACGGGCATACCACACCTAGTCCAATTAGTGTCCCAGACTTCCCATGATATTGGGCCCGGGTTGTCTTGCACACTGCGGGGTGGGAAGGGCTTACTACATTACTTATAGGTTATCTGCATATGCAGCATGACACAAGTACTGTTAACAATATACAATGCACAGCAATACCGAGTCCTGACCACTGCAGTATGGTCCCACGTCCGAGCCACGACCGAAACACTGCCTCTCCTCCTTCGACAGGGTCAGGATCTTAATGTGTCCAGTTGCTGGCAGCTGCAGCAAGCTGCCCCTGCAGGTTTTACGTGCTTTTGTCCATATTATAAGTCCATTGAATGTCCACAGAGAAATGGGTTATTGTCCAAGCCAATGTAACCACTTGGTATGGAATCAGGCGGTATGCCCTGGTTCAGTTATTCACAGCAATAAGATTTACAGATCCATTTGTGCACCAAAGTCCAGATAGCAGCGTGTGGATGTGTGTAGTTTGGTTGGGGCTGGTGTAATTGTGCCCCCAGAAATATGTACATTTCCAGCAAAACCCCTCCTACACAGTACACCCAATTGTCCACCCCTTGCCATAGGCCATTGATCCTGCTCCTGCATAGTCATAGGAGAGGGGCACAGCCAAACTTTTTCTTTGATGTGCACCATTTTTCACACCCCTCCATTGATGCCCAGCGAGCTCCTCCCCTTCTCCTTATTCCCATAGGGCTTGTAGGGCCCACCTTAGTTGCCGTTCTATTTCCAGGCACCATAGTAGCCATTACACAGGTGCTGGCCTCCCAGTTGAGCATTTTGCATTCCCATATACCTCTTCCTCTCCCCCCAGGTCAGCCTTTTGAAGCCATCCCCCACCCACATCATGCTAGCAGCAAGACCAACACCACAGACAAACACCACACAACATAAATCTATTGTATTCTGGGTTATTCTTCCACTGGTGCCAGCATGGTTGTAGAGTGTCTGAAAAACAAAAGAAACAATTTCCACCACCCCTGGTGGGGTCAGATTATTTCTTAATAATAATACCAATTCCTTTTACAAATGTCCTTGCTAATTGCAGGAAAAACAGAAGAATTACCTTCAGGCTGTCCTTATTCTGTTCTATAGTCAGGCTAGTGAATTACCCCACTCACTGATCATTCATGAAATTTATGAGGTGGCGTGCCTCAGTTTCCCACAGCTTCAGATTTCTGCTCTGTGTACACACACACACACTCTCTCTCTCCTTAGGGTTAACCTGTCCCCCTTATTTTCAGGCTTGACTTGTTTTTTCACCTCCCTTTTCTGGAGGGCCATAATCTAAGTCTTCTAGTAGCTTGTTTGCTGACCAGATGCATTCATTATTCTCAGGTTCTTTGTGCTGCAAATGGCAGTTTCCTCCTTCCCCCCATCAGCTGGGTAATTTGCATCCACACAGAGGCTTTCTTGGCTTGCCTCTGGATTCAAAGCTATCAGCAGCTCAGAGACTGTTTCAAAAGGGACACATTTCACTTCCACCGGGGTTCTTATTACTGTTCACTTTCATCTTCTGCTCCAAAACACTGCTCCAAAGATCTGAAAAAGAAGCACAATCTACTATGCTCCTTTTGGAGCCCTAACAGGATTTTAATTAAGTAACATGTTTTGTTTGCATTTCTTTTACTCCTTTTCCAATATACACTGCACCCCCCACCACTTGCTAGTCACATTCCCAGACCCCACTGACAGGCCCTCCCCACTGATAGTGACTTTCTGACTCCAGCCCCACTCCTTTCCCCTGTGAAAAGACATCACCCAGGGCTCCCTGCCGGCCATGTGAGTGTGGGGCAAGAAGAATCCCTCCCATTCTGTTGTTGATTCAATATCCTTGTATAATCCCCTCCAATTTCCCATCTTTTCTCTTCAACTGTTAAATGGTGACACAAAATCTCCCAGATGTTGGTGCTTCTCTCTTATATTGGCAAATATTTAGTTTGTGCCCCATTTTCTCCTCAGTTCTGCAATACTGATATTGAATGCTCGAAAATCTTCCTGCTTTTCTCTCCAGGTGTGTGACTGAGATCAGGGCTCTTATCGTACTGAGCGTGGCCCTGTTCTGCCAGGTGCTGCAAAGACCCCAACTGAGATCTGGGCCCTGTTCTGCCAGGCGCTGAAGAGACCTGAGGTGAGATCAGACCCCACTGTTGTGCCAGGTAAAACTGAGACCTGGACCGAGATCATGGCCCCCCCTTGTGCCAGGCAGCGAACGACTGCGACCCAAACCGCTGCCTCCATTGTGCTGGGCACTTCAGAGACCTCGACTGAGATCTGTGTCCCCGTTGGGTCTGGCACTGCACTGACCCGACCCAGATCACGTCGCACCACTGTACTGGCTGAAGGCCTTAGCCTGTCACAGTAAGAGAAGGCCATTCCACAGACAGTGATCTTTGATTCCTTCTTTTATACCTCTATAACTAGCTAAGTGATAAGAATACACCTACATTCTTAAAGTACAGGCCTTTGCAGACAGGCCTGAATATCTATATCCTAACACTTGGTTCTGCCTCAGCACAGGGGGCTGGAGTAGATGACCTCTCAAGATCCCTTCCAGGCGTACATTGAAATAATTCTCTTTTGTGCTGTGTCCTGTTCTACGCTGAGCTGTTTTGCATGGTGCCATTTGGAACTGTGATTGCCCCATGTTGTGTTCCATAGCTTTATGGTGCATTGTTTTGCCTCAACTTGTTTGGTGTCTGTGTTGTGTTGATTTGAGTTCACCTATTTTGTATTGTGTACTTTTGTCCTAAGGTGTGTTAGTTTGCATTGTGTTGCTTTCTTCTCCTTAGTATTGTGTCATTTTATGCTGTGCAATGTAGGTTTTTGTGGTGGTGTTGTTGTTTTTTGAATGGCCTGACATCATGTTGTCGTGCGGTTTTTCTCTGTATGTTGTTTTATATGTATATATTGCATAGCATCCTAGACATGTAGGGGTAGATAGGACCTCAAGATGTCATCAAGTCCAGCTCTCTCTGCCGAGGCAGGACCAAGTATCTGTAGATTCTCTGACAGAGCTTTGTCCTACTTGTTCTTAAAAACTTCCAGGGACAGAGACTCCCCAGCCCCCCTTGTAAGACTATTCCAGAGCTGACCTGCCTTAGCTCTAGGGACACCCACACAGACTGTAGTGGTGAGCAGCTCTGGAGAGAGAGGAGACCCCAGTGAGTGGCAGCTGGGTAAAGAGACTAAAGTTGGGAGGAGAAACATTGACGTGTGCAAGGTCACCCAGGCTGTCCGTGACCGAGCTAGAAATAAATCCCAGTTCTAGTGCCACTGTACTGCTGTTTTGGGCACTGAAGGTCTCTGCCACCCTGGTGTTTTAGGCACTGGTGCAAACCCTTAGTACAGACAGAATTTACACTAGTGCGCTCTGGCACTGGTGCACCATGTCCCTGTTTGAAGGCTTGCAGGAGATGGGGGGCAGTGACCTCCCTGAGGCCTGGGGCTGGCTGAACAGTGCAGCTGGTCAGGGAGGGGCAGCAGTGAGTGCTGGAGGTATGAGCCAGGAGCACAGCCCCACAGGACTGGACACTGACTTCTCCTGACCCAGGGGACACCCCCCAGCTGTGTGCAGGGACCGCAGCTGAGCTGCCTGCCAAGACAGCCTGTGCATCCATGGACAAACCACCTCTTCCTGCAGCCTAATACAGTGGGGTCTGGGGACCTTTCCAAGCTGCGAGTGACGGGGCTCTGGAGTTACTGGGGTCTGTTCCTGGCTCTGTCCCTGACCTGCTTGGTGACCTGGGGGAAGTCACTGCCCCTCTCTGTTTTCCTCCTCCCCATTGTCTGCTTGGATTGTGATCTCTTTGGGGCAAGGACTGTCCCTCTCTGTCTGTGCCTTGCCCAGCAGAATGGGGCTGCTGATCTCAGTCAGGGTCTCTGCCATGTGCTGCACGATGGGGCCCTGATCTCCATCAGTGTCTGTGCAACGCAAGGCACAGCTTATAGACTCACAGACTTTAAGGCCAGAAGGTAGAGGTGTATGTCAGATGAGGTCTCATCAGTGCCTTGTATAACAGTACTGACCCTTTCATGTGTCTGCTGGAAATACCTCACCTGATGTATCCTAGGACTGCATTAACCTATTTCACGGCTGCATCACATTGGCAGCTCATAATTATCCTGGTGATCAACCAATACACCCAGGTCTTTCTCCTCCTCTGTCACTTCCAATTGACAAATCACCAGCCAGGGCCTGCAGTCTGTCAGGAGAGGTGTGCTGGGTTGTATTTAGGAATCTGAAAATAAAAGGTGAAGACGGCTGGTTCACAATATCCAATGAAATCTTGCAAACAATTATACAAATGGACCCTACTTCTGTTAAAACAATATGGTATTAATACTGATTCAAAACTGACATTAAAATTAGGAGAGAAACGCATGAGAAATGAACTGACACCTACTTACCATTTCTTAATGCCTACAATTTTGACACTCCCTCACAGCATCTTTTTTTCAAAGCGATGCACAGCACACAGTCAAGTTAATGAATGGAAGCACACCCATTATTGACTGCTTTGTGCTGCATGAGCATCTGATTAAGCACCTAATTACAACTGTACCACTGTAAGTGGAAGTGCATCAACCCAGCTTAGCTCCAAGGTGTTTAGATGTGAATGAAAAGTTTCCAAGGCTTTGGCTACACTTAGCGCTTCAAAGCGCGGCAGCACTTTGAAGCGCTAAGTGTAGTCGGAGCGCCAGCGCTGGGAGAGAGCTCTCCCAGCGCTGTCCGTACTCCACCTCCCTGTGGGGATTAATGTACAGCGCTGGGGCTCTGATCACACTGGCGCTTTGCAGCGCCGCAATTTGCAGCACTGGAGAGGGTGTTTTTTCACACCCTGCTGCAGCGCTGCAAATTTGCAAGTGTAGCCAAAGCCCAAATGGGTCACTTGCTGGAGGATTCTCTGCAGCTTGGGGGCTTCAAACCACAATTTGAAGACTTCAGTAACTCAGACGTAGGTTAGGGGTTTGTTATAGAAGTGGATGGGTAGGATTCTATGGCCTGCTTTGTGCAGGAGGTCAGACTAGATCATAATGGTCCCCTCTGACCTTTAAAGTCCGAGTCTACATGGCAGAATGGTTAATGAAGAAAATACACTGAAATGCCTCTACGCAGTCCTGTTGACGTCTTCTCCCAAACCCCCCCCCCCCCCCCCATGAGTTCTGGCCTCTTGGTCAACTCAGCTCCCAGTCCCCCATCAGCTGTGCCCTCTCCCAACCTAACCCATTTCTACTGCAATTCTTCACCCTCCTCATCCAGGCAGGGGGTTGGCGCTGCAGCCCCTAAGGTACCTGCGTTAATCACTGTCTCTCATACTAGGGCTATTTAGATTTCAGGGAACGATTCAGAATTACTGACTCTGGGAGGTGGGAGAGAGGAGAGGCTGAAAGAGCGTTTGCTCTTACGGCCACGTTCAACTCTGGTAGCCTCCATGTTACCTCATCCTCCCCCATGTGTCTCCACTCATATCAGTGTCACCTGATCATAATGCCACTGGCTTCAGCAGAGCTCCTAGACAGGAGCTACATTGCAAGAGGGTTACGGTACTGAGAGTAAAATACATCACAGGGAGGATGTAATTATCCTGAAGTGAAACATTCCAGGCTAGGAAGTACTTCATTACTTAAAATTATGCTTGACAGGATTGGATTTTTATGAATAAATTGCAGTAAATGTTAATTTCACTGTACACACACACACACACAGATGAAAAAATATTTATATAGGTAATATACAGAAATGGTTCTGGAGAAAGTGGAGTTTGATTTAAGGATATTTACACTGTATATTTTGCCTGTGACATTGGCAATTTCTCTTTGAACAGTTCTATGATTTGGCTTTTGGACTCTCAACAGTTACTGTTATTAAATAATTGTCTGACGACCCCCATAACTTCCCACAGCTCTGAACATTGAAATTGTGAACGTTGAAAAAAGGGTTTAAAAATAAATATCGCTATCTATTGAAATTAAAAGAAAGAAATAGACACAATGAATTTTGTCAAACCCACTTAACAGCAATTGCAATATGCTAGGGGATGGAAATTCACAACTAAGGCACCAACCTTAATTCTGCCCTGTAGTGACACCAGGCAATTGCCGTAGGGCTACGAATTAGGCATTTTAGTGGATATCGTTCCAGATTACAAATCGTTCTGATCTAAAGACACATGAGATCTTTTCCTCAGGAAATCACCGTCACTGGGTTGTTTCTCTTAGTGGTAATTCCCAGAAGTGAACAGATTAATAACATTTTATCAGTTATGAAGTGGCCATTTCAGATTTCTGGGGAGCGTCTGTTATTTTGCACTAGGTCCTTGGAGAGACGGAATCTTGGTTTCATTTTAACTTCTCCATGCTCAGCAGCTTCTGGAATTTGGTTCAAAGTATTTACATGTTTCTCTGCCCTGTTCTTAAAAGTGCTGCTGTAGAAAGTGGGGACGGGCAGGAACTGACTGCAGGATCAGTAGCTGAGTCCCTTAGATATTTATAGCTCATCGGAAGGAGGACGGGGATTGGTGGGTGTCTGGGGATTTAATAATAAACACACAGATATCATTGTTCTTAGTGAATTTTCATCTTCTAATTCCCATAACCCACTAATTATCCCTGGCTGCCCCCGGCAGTCTGGGGAGGGAGAACTAGTCAACTCCTGTGGCCAGTGTGGAACCGAAGGCACAAGGATCTTTGAGTGGCTGACTCAAAGTCACCCAGACTGAATTTCACTTCACTGGATAAAGCCCTAGTTGCTGAGCTCTGCAGAGGGGTGGGGAGGTGAATTCCATCCCCCATTCTTGAGCAATTCTCACCCTGATCTCAGACACTACCCCACCTTCCCCTGCAGTGATGGACCCACTTGATGCTGCCAGAGCCATCTGCCATGCGAGCTAGAGAGGACAGAGGCCCAGCTCCAGAACTGCCCCCCCTGCCCACAGCCCCCAAGCTGTGCTAGAGTTGCCCTGACTTTCCAATCTGCAGATCAGTCCGGCTCTCCCCAGCCCGTGCACCCACCACACACAATCTTTGTCACAACAAACATCCCAGGATTGGGAAAGACCATCTGGGGCTGGCTGCAGTCTCCCGTTGCTGCTGTGAGGGGAATGGGGTGGTCCCTCTTAGAGGATACAAACATACCCAGGGGCAGAAGGGAAATGTAGTTTCTTCCAGGGGTTTGAAATGTTTGGTTTAGAGTCCTGAGCTCTGTCTTCCTGTTTGTCCCCTTCTGCCACTTTCAGATCTCTTGGAGAGACAAGGTGGGTGAGGTAATTGTTTTAGAACCAATTAAAAATACCTCTTTGCTATCCTGGGACCAACATGGGTACAACAACTTTCCCCGTTGTACCCCCTCCCCATCTCACCTCCCCCTCAGCTGAGACTGTCCCATGTGATAGGAAAATAAGTGTTCAGTCCTGTCGCTGGATTGGGTCTTGGCAGCACTAACAGGAGTGAAAGCCTGTGTGCATTAATGACAGCAGCAGCTCTGGGACTCGACACATAGGGAGAAGAGATGGGAGTGAGCAGGTTATGTTTGTGCCAGGTGTGAGTTACTCATGGGGGAGTTCTGCACCGCTGCATATGCACAGAATTCACGTCCAGCACAGAATTTCTTTTTTTGGCTTGAAGAAGATACGTTCTGCCTGAGAAGTGCTACAGTTCTGCCTTTCACCCACCAGAGGCCCCTGTGGCACCAGAACAGGCAGCAGCCAGCTGGGTTCATCTTGGTGGGAATTTGTTGCCCCGAGTTATACCCCAAATGGGAGGAGAGCTAGTGGGTGCAACTGGGGAGAGTCCTGAGACACGGCTGCCGCTGGGGGTGGGGACAGGGTGGTCATTCTTGCCTCGCAAGAGGGTGTGGAAAGGGCACAGGAGGAGCAAGTGTCCCCTATGGAGACTGCCCAGCCCCAGGTTATCCAGTCCCAGATGCTGCTTCCCCACCGCATTCCCAAACCTCTTCACCCCTCCAGCCATCAGTTGCCAGGCTTCCCTCGCTGTGAGCCCTTCCTGACTGCAGAGACCCTCTGAGCCACTCGTGTGTCAGGGCTCAGCCCTCTGGCTGCATCCTCAGGGCACTTTCTTCCTCTCTCGGGGCACCGTGCCACAGGGGCCCCACAAATCTACATTGCTCAGGCTTTGGCTTCAGCCCCGGGTGGTGGGGTTCAGGGCCCTGGACTACAGCCCCATGCGCTGGGACTGGAGCTTTCTGCCCTGGGCCTCAGCAAGTCTAATGTTGCCCTTGCTTGGCCCCTGCCCTGAAACCTGCTAGTGGCCCCCAGGGGGCCCAGGACCCCTAGTTGAGAACCACTGCCTTACCCCACGAATCACAGCCATGTTCAGGTTACTGCCAGTCATAGAATCATAGAATCTCAGGGCTGGAATGAACCTCAGGAGGTATCTAGTCCAACCCCCTGCTCAAAGCAGGACCAATCCTCAACTAAATCATCCCAGCCAGGGCTTTGTCAAGCCTGACCTCATGCCAAAGGGCCAGTCACTTACTGAGGTCAATTGAATCTTAGATCTCACAACAAAGACAACACTTGTAGCCAGTCCTGTAATAACCTGTATTAAGACTTATTTAAAAGGAAAAGAGAGTTGTTTACGAAGTTAAAGCAGGTAATCCTATAGATGCAGACGAGTTACAGTGTTAAATTTCAAAAGGTAATAGAAGTTTCTATAATAAGCAAGCCCTATATCTTCCTTAGGACTAACCCAGGCTAATCAGCTGGGGATCTCTTGATTATGCCTAGAAACCTTGCCCCCCAGAGTCCAAGCAGCATACAGATAATCAGTTCCTTCTGTATGGGGTTTTTTATCCCCTTCCTGCCATGTGCTCTGAGCTGCAAAGTCAGCTAATGGGAAGTGAAGAGCACAACAACAGTCTTTTGTCGTCTTTCACATAGCATAATAGTCTGTCTGGTGTTGATGAACCTTTCCTGCCAGGCAGGGTGTAATGCATTTGGCTGTCAATCAGCACGTCATCTAGATAAAGTCTCTCTCCTGTCTGGTGATTTACAGAGCCACGGAGGCTCACAGTGCCACTAGTCAGATGATAACCCAGGCAGCAACTCACACGCATTCAATAAAGTGTAAGCGCATTCTTATAATCCTAAAACCTAATACTAACACAGGTGAGTCAGACTGATTCCAGCGATGCGTTTGTCCCTGTTCAGTGAAGACATGGGAGCTTTTGCAAGAGCTAACACCTCATCTGCCAGTGTCACAGGCAGGCTGGGCAGGGATGGTGTCTCTAGTCTCTGTTTGCCAGAAGCTGGGAATGGGCGACGGGGGATGGATCATTTGATGATTCCCTGTTCTGGTCATTCCCTCTGAAGCACCTGGCATTGGCCACTGAGCTAGATGGACCATTGCTCTGATGCAGTGGGCAGCTCTTATGTTCTTATGTCCACAGTCTGTATGAGGAGTATCTACTCATTGGGACTCACTGGGGAGCCACAGAAAGGAACAAGATGTGCTGAGGCAAGAAGGCCCAGTCTCAGAGCCCCCGGGGTCACACTTGTCAAAAGCTAAAACTAGGCCCGGCCCAAGAAGGGGGCACTGCCAGGAGAGACTCTACAAAGGCTAAAGCATCAAACAACTTAGTTAACCTGAGAGAGCTGCCTTGGGGACAGTGACAGGGAGAATCCCCAGAGTGACTCCTTTGATTCTGCTCTTCACTGGCCTTTGGTTCATAGAATCATAGAACTGGAAGGGACTTTGGAAGGTCATCTAGTCCAGTCCCCTGCACTCAAGGCAGGACTAAGTATTATCTAGACCATCCCTGAGGTGTTTGTCCAGCCTCCTCTTAAACATCCCCCATGATGGAGATTCCACAACCTCCCTACGCTATTTGTTCTGGAGTTTAACCACTCTGACAGTTAGGAAGTTTTTTCCTAATCTCCATCCTAAATTGCCCTTGCTGCAATTTAAGGCCATTACTTCTTGTCCTATTCTCAGAGGTTAAGAACATTTTTTCTTCCACATCCCTGTAACAACCTTTTATGTACTTGAAAACTATTATCATGTCCTCTCTACTCCAGACTAAACAAACCCAATTTTTTTCAATCTTCCCTCATAGGTGATGTTTTCTAGACCTTTAATCATTTTTGTTGCTCTTCTCTGGACTTTCTCCACATCTTTCCTCATATGTGGCCCCCACAAATGGACACAGTACTCCAGTTGTGGCCTAATCCACACAGAGTGGAGTGGAAGAATTACTGCTTGTGTCTTGCTTACAGTACTCCCTCAAATACATCCCAGAATGATGTTTGCCCTTTTGCACTGTTGACTTATACTTAGCTTGTGATCCACTATGGCCCCCAGCTCCCTTTCCGCAGTGCTCCTTCCTGGGCAGGAATTTCCCACTTTGTACGTGTGCACCTGATTGTTCCTTCCTAAATGAAGCACTTTGCATTTGTCCTAATTGAATTTCATCCTATCTACTTCAGTCCTTTTCTCCAGATCATTTTGAATTTTAATCATAGAATATCAGGGTTGGAAGGGACCATAGGAGGTATCTAGTCCAATCCCCTGCTCAAAGCAGGACAAATCCCCAGACAGATTTTTGCCCCAAATGGCCCCCTCAAGGATTGAACTCACAGCCTTGGGTTTAGCAGGCCGATGCTCAAACCACTGAGCTCTCCCTCCCTGGCCTATCCTCTAAAGCACTTGCAACCCTCCCAGCTTGGTATTGTCTGCAAACTTGGTAAGTATAACAGAGGATGTTACTGGGCGGGTTTCACCGTGTCTCAGAGGGTTACACCCTGGTGGGAGGGGGCTAGGCCTGTACTGGAATAAGGTCACTCTGTGCTTCACAGTGTGGCAGAACCTAGAGTGTCCATTAGCAGGGAAAAATCCGGGGGGAATCAGCATGTGGAATGGACAAAGCCCCTCTGCATTCTCTCACATTGCCCTTCTCGTCCTGGCAGGCTACAGATTAACGTCCACGCTTTTGCTCCAGATCATTTCATCCTCCCAAAGGGAAGGACATGGCTGCAATGGAGCTGGCTCAGGTAAGGGATTACCAGGGAGCTGGTGGTGGGTTCTGCTTGGAGGGAGAGGAGCAGTAAATGCATAGGAGGGTAGGAGTTGCTGGAGGTGGTGGGAGGCAGGAAATATCTCGGGTGGAGAAAGGGAGGGGACAGGATGTGACAAACCTGCTGAGACTTGTGTACTCTAGGGTGTGCTGGGTTGTCACCCCGGGGTGCAGTCTGGGGGGCTTCTGGGAACCGCTGTGCCTCTAACCCTCAAGCTGGGCTGGCCCTTCTCACGCTGCTTTGCTGGAGATTCAGCCAGCCTCTCCAGGGCCTGTTATCACCCAACACGACAGCAGGTAGCGCCATGCATCCAACTAAGCTACCTGAGTGCTTTGCCTAAGCCACTCAAGGACAGATAGACGACAACAGCCAATTTCCCAGCTCCCCCACCTTGCACACCTGCTGTAGTATAAATTTAGAATTATACCATCTTATAGTGCACAGGGATCTGGATAATGTAAGCTCATTAATATAGTTCGCCTTCCCCTCGATATGGGAAAGATGTGCACAACAAGCCAGTGCTAACCAAGCTCAGCTTTTCCCCAAACACTTCACTCAAAACGCACTGATTAAGATAAAGCATAAAACAAGTTTATTAATGGCAGAAAGGTAGATTTTAAGTAATTATTGTTAGAACAAAAAAGGAGCCGGTTGATCCAGAGGCGGATATGAATACAGGCTTCTTTATTGTGTTACTTGTTCCCCTTGACCCAACTATCGAGTAAGCACTGGATTAGTTACATCACATGCCTTTTATCTAAGTTTGTATGTAAACACCTACATCCGTTACAACACCCCAAAACCCCTCATTAAGTAGTAGAAACACTCATACAATTAGTATACCCACCTCTGTCCACTGTCATAGTATCATAGAGGCGTTTTTACCTTGAAAATACCGTTCTTTGCAATAACGTGTTGCTACAAATTTCCCTAAACACCAGTTCTCAGGGTATGGAGGAAGGGTCAATGAGCAGTTCTCAGGGGAGGGAGGAAGGGGCCATAAGCCGGGGCTTGTTTATGTAGCTGGGAGGGGGAGGGGGACATAACATTTCTTTTACTTTCTTTCACATAAAGGACATTCATTCCAGCAACTACATTTCTTATGCAGCTGCATCAATCTCAATTCTTACAAGCAACAGGGAAAGGAAAAATATGGCAACTTATTTGTTAAGCAAAGAATTACTGCCTGCTTATGCCTTTGTCCCCAATGCGTGTCAGCACATTAGCAGCTTCCCAGCTGTTTTACTGAACCCTAACGTATCCCAACAATTCTAAGTGATAGCAAACAGATCAAAGCCGATTACTTAGCAGATAAGCAAAAACTCAAACTAAGCCTAACATACTAGATGGATAGAATTTGAATTAGCAATTTCTCACCCTGACTGATGATACAAGCAGTCCCCCAAGTTTCCATACACAAGCTAGAAATCCCTTTACCCTGGGACCAGCACTTCCCCCAGTTCAGTCTTTGTTCCTCAGGTGTTTCCAGGAGTTCTCTTGTGTGGGGAATGAGGCCAAGAGATGATGTCACACCCCCCCCCACCTTATGTAGCTTTTCCATAGGGCAGGAACCATTTGTTCCAAACTAAGTTCCCAGTCCAGTTTGTGGAAAAATACAGGTACCAAAATGGAGTTCGTTGTCATGTGGTCTAGTCACATGTCCTAGCATGTCCTGCTGAGTCATAGTAGCCATGACTCATAGGCTGGCTGAAACAATCACAGGAAGGCTAAGCTCTTCCATGGTCCATTGTCTTTGTTGATAAACCATCAGCTTTGTCTGGCTTCTTCATTGTTGTACCTGAAAGGCTCGTTGTGGGTGTTACCCAGAGTAAGCACCTTTGAAATACAGATACAGAGTCAATATCCATAACTTCAAATACAAACATGATCCATGCACACAAATAGGATAATCATATTCAGCACATGACGCATCTTGCACAAAATGCATCATAATTATGTCCTAATCATATTATAACCATACCACTATGCTGAATATGGGGTGTAGTGTCAGATAGGGCCTAATTTCAAGGCACGGGATTTGGGAATGGAACTTCTCCTCTTTGTGGAACAGGAAATAACCCTCCAGCCAGGGCTGGGAAAACTTCCCAGACTCCCAGTGCTGGAGCCTGAATCTACTGCCACTTCATTAGTTACCACCACCCGCAATCTTTGTGATACTGCAAACTTTATCCGTGATGATTTTATATTCTGTTCTAGGTCATTGATAAGAATGTTAAATAGCACACGGGCAAAAGCAATCCTTGTGGGAACCCGCTAGAAATAAATCCACTCGACCATGGTTCCCCATTTACCATTCCAGTTTTTAATCTGTTTAATGTATGCTGTGTTTATTTTGTATCATTCTAGTTTTTTAGTCAAAATATTGTGCTGAATCAAGTCATATGCCTTACAGAAGTCTAGATATATTACATCAATAATATTAGCTGCAACCAAACTTTTGATCTCATCTAATAAGGATATCCAGTTAGTTTGATAGGATCTATTTTCTCTAAACCTTTGTTAATAGGTACTAATTATATTACCTTCCTTTAATTCTTTATTAACAAAATTCAGTATCGACGGCTCCATTATTTTGCTCAGTATTGATATCAGACTGACACTCTTGTAATTAGCTGGGTCATCTCTTTTACACTTTTTAGTATTGGCACAGCATTAGCTTAATTCCAGTCTTCTGGAATTTCCCCAGTGTTCCAAGTCCTAATTACAATCAACATTAATAGTCCACCACGCTCCTCCACCAGGTGTTTAAAAACTCTTGGATACAAGTTATCTGGACCTGCTTATTTAAACATATCTAACTGTAATAGCTGCTGTTTAATGTCCTTGTGAGTTGTTGTTGGAATGGAAGGAGTGTCGTCGTCAACATCTTATGATACGAGTACAGCATCTGTTTTTCTCCAAATCCAGGAGAGAACACTTATTGAACACTTTTACCTCTTCTGCATTATTTTTGATAATTCTGCCATTTCCGTCTAGTAATTTATCACTACCATTGTTAGGATTAATATACTTTTCAAAACTTCCTTCTTATTTTCATTGATTGGTCATTGATTTCTGATAGCTTCCTGTGACGAGGTGGTTCTGGCGGGACCCAACTGAGAGTGCCAATTCAGGACCACTTTCTCAAACAGGGCTGTCACAGCCCTAGGCTGGGGTTTTTCCACCTCTAAGGCAAACTAAACCAGCCAGACAAAAAGGACTTCGGTTTCACCCCACTGGCTAACCACAAGTCACACGAGCAATTTCCTTAGACACTCCAGTCTCCCAGTATCACCACCAGTGCCACCCGTCCCGGGGAGGAATGGTTATGAAAACCAACACCCCAATAAAAGAAAAAGGTTCTTTCGATTCCAAAGAATCAAGCCCCAGACCCAGGTCAATATACACATCAGATCTTACCCACAAATCACGCTGTTGCCAATCCTTTCGAATCTAAAATCTAAAGGTATATTCATAAAAGGAAAAGGTAGAGATGAGAGCTAGAACTGGTTAAATGGAATCAATTACATGCAGTAATGGCAAAGTTCTTAGTTCAGGCTTGTAGCAGTGATGGCATAAACTGCAGGTTCAAATCAAGTCTCTGGAGAACATCCCCCGCTGGGATGGGTCATCAGTCCCTTGTGTAGAGCTTCAGCATGTAGCAAAGTCCCTCCAGAGGTAGAAGCAGGATTGAAGATAAGATGGAGATGAGGCATCAGCCTTATATAGGCTTTTCCAGGTGTAAGAACCTCTTTGTCCTTACTGTGGAAAATTACAGCAAAATGGAATCTGGGGTCACATGGGCCAGTCCCTGCATACTTTGCTGAGTCACAAGGCGTATCTGCCTTCTCTCCATGGGTCAATTGTGTAGCTGATGGTCCTTAATGGGCCATCAAGCAGGCTAGGCAGAGCTAACACCAACTTGTCTGCGATGTCTCCCAGAAGAACAGCACCAGCTTGAAATACAGACAGTATAGAGCCAATATTCATAACTTCAACTACAAAATGATACATACATACAGACAGCATAATCATAACCAGCAACCCATAACCTGGTCTTAGACACCTCATATGACCCCCTTTACATCAGATTTGGTGCCACTACAGGACCTTGGTTGCAACCCATGTTCTATATGGTCCCAATTTATATCAATAACTTACCAATAATTCCCTTACCAATTTTCTATAATTCTGACCTTCTAACTCAGGGGTGAGCAACCTTTCAGAAGTCTTCATTTATTCACTCTAGTTTAAGGTTTTGAGGGCCAGTAATACATTTTAACATTTTTAGAAGATCTTTCACTGTCTATAATATATAACTAAACTATTGTTGTATGTAAAGTAAATAAGGCTTTTAAAATGTTTAAGAAACTTCATTTAAAATTAAATTAAAATGCAGAGCCCCCCAGACTGGTGGCCAGGACCCGGCATTGTGAGTGCCACGGAAAATCAGCTTGTGCTGCCTTCAGCACCCGTGCCATAGGTTGCCTACCCCTGTTCTAACTAATATTCTTTACTACTGACTTCCCTTTTCTTTCTTATATTTTATTTGGAGAGTGTTTCCTACCAGGGAACCATTAGTAGGGTCCAGAGCCAGCCCCATCTCCTATATCAAGCTCTGGCTAGTAGGTATGTGATAAATGTGAAGACCCTGCCTCCGTCTGTCAGCTGGGAGACACAAAGGTTCTCTCTTTCTACCCTCTGATGCCGCCTGTCTGTTCTAGGCAAGGTGGGGTGGGACTCTGTTAACATGTGCCTCCCGGAGCTTCCATTTACCTGGTGCTGCTGTTCCGTGAAGAGTGGGGCAGCAGTTACTGAGTGTTGGACTCTTGCTCTTTCAGGGGCCGGTGACCTTCGAGGAGGTGGCTGTGTATTTCACCAAGGGGGAATGGGCACTACTGGACCCTGTTCAGAGAGCCCTCTACAGGGATGTCATGCAGGAGAACTATGAGACGGTGACCTCGCTGGGTAAGGAGTCCTGTCCCCTGGGATATTAGAAGCTGTGGGGTCTCTGAAGAACCTGAGTAGTAATAACTTTATACCTTTATTTGTCATACAAGTTTTGACAAGTTTCCTTGCCCCCCCTTTTTTTGCCTCATCTCCCACCCACTAGTATCATTTTTGGACATGTGCCTTTTTGGTGCTGTCAGTCATTTTAAAATTGCATTGAATGTATCCTCATTGGCTACATTCATAACTACATTAATCACTGTCGCTTTCATGCCTTTTCCTCATTTTAAGAGGAAAATATGCTGCCTGTAGAATTCTAAATTGAGTAAATAGGTGTGTGACTCATGCCTGGCTTGTGTGACAGTCAGATGAGCTCTTTTAGGAGAGCGTGTAATGTTGCCGTTCAGGATCCCATGGGTGAAGGGATAAGCGAGTCGTGGGAGGGACGGAGACGGGGGGTAGTAGATATGCCAGGACATGGGGCGGGTGTGTGCAGGGTTAGAGCTAAGAAGCAGCAGGGAGGTAGGAGGCTGTGAGAGACGAGGAGAAAATACAAGAAGTTCTCAAGTGCCGAGAGGTGGTGCTGGCTGAGAGTAATGGGAAGAAGGGGAGGGGAGTGTGGGGGAGGGGCACCCAGGAAGTGGGGTGGGTGGGTCAGTGGGAGGGAGGAGAGGTTTGGGGATCTGGAGCTGTGGGGGATCCCAGACCTTTAACCCCAAATCCCTACCGAAGCCTTGTTGCTTTAGAGCCTCCACTCCAGTTTTATTTCTGTTCAGTTTCACTTTATTATACATTTTTTCCCCAAATATTATTATTTTAACTCTTGACCTCCCTCTCCCACTCATTACCCCCCTCCCCATATAACCTCCCCATCTCCTATGCACAGAGACCCTGGCCACCGATCCTGAGTCCTTGCTGCATCCTCCCTCCCAGAGCAGGGCCCCTACCCAGGCACAAATGGGCACTTCGTTGATGATGTCACAGGCTGGTATAGTCTGTACAATTTTTACACCTATAAGATTACATATTCCGAAGCCCTTCACACCAGTCGGGCTTATCTCTATACGCCGATACAGTCTGTTCCCTTCCCAGCTCTGATGCTGCAGAGCCTTGCCTGTGTCCCTGTTCCCGTTCGCCCCCTAACCAACATTCATGGGGCCTCATCTGGAGCACTGTGTCCAGTTTTGGGCCCAACACTATAAGAAGGATGTGGAAAAATTGGAAAGCATCCAGCGGGGGGCAACAAAAATGGTTAGGGGACTGGAACACATGACTTCTGAGGAGAGGCTGAGGGAACTGGGATTGTTTAGTCTGCAGAAGAGAAGAATGAGGGGGGATTTGATAGCTGCTTTCAACTACCTGAAGGGGGGTTCCAAAGAGGATGGGTCTAGACTGTTCTCAGTGGTAGCAGATGACAGAACCAAGAGTAATGATTTCAAGTTGCAATGGGGGAGGTATAGGTTGGCTATTAGGAAACACTATTTCACTAGGAGGGTGGTGAAGCCCTGGGATGGGTTCCCCACGGAGGTGGTGGAATCTCCTTCCTTAGAGGTTTTTAAGGTCAGGCTTGACAAAGCCTTTGCTGGGATGATTTAGTTGGGAATTGGTCCTGCTTTGAGCAGGGGTGGGACTAGATGACCTCCTGAGGTCCCTTCCAACCCTGATATTCTATTATTCCAATTTCCTTCCCCCCTCCAGTTTGACCCCATTTATAGAGCAATATTCTCAGCTATATCTTAACCAATCATTGTGCTGAAATTTAACTAACCAATTCTAACATATTGTGACTAATTCTCTAACCCAGGCGTCGGCCACCTTTCAGAAGTGGTGTGCTGAGTCTTCATTTATTCGCTGTAATATAAGATTTCATGTGCCAATAATACATTTTAACGTTTTTAGAAAGTCTCTTTCTATAAGTCTATAATACATAATTGAACTATTGTATGTAAAGTCAGTAAGGTTTTTAAAATGTTTAAGAAGCTTCGTTTAAAATTAATTAAAAATGCAGAGCCTTCTGGACCGGTGGCCAGGACGTGGGCAGTGTGAGTACCACTGAAAATCAGCTCATGTGCTGCCATAGGTTGCCTACTCCTGCTCTAACCAATTATAAACCACTACCCTAATTAACTTACACCTGGCAACATTAATTATACAGGAGAGAGAAACAATTAGAGAACCAGACTGATTAACAATGTAAAAGTTGTGGCCATAAAGATAAAGCAATACAGAAATGAGGGTTTCACAACCATTGAGAAGTGATTTCTTGCCAGACAGAATGCTATCAAATTAAGGTTTCTTTAACCATCTTAAGATCCAGACAGGATCGACTTCCTAACAGCCCAATAGCACCTTATTTCAGTGTGACGGGTTTGGAATGTGAGGATGTGACCCTTCGCTTCCCAGCTTATGGCTGCCCCTGCTGCTTAGCCAAAGGCCTTAGCCTAAGAACAAGGCCTCAGCCTATCCTAGTGAGAGAAGGCCCAGACACAGGCACACTGTGATTTTGATTCTTTGTTTTCATACTCCTGTAACTAGCTAAGTGATAAAAATACACCTAAGTTCTTAAAATATAGGCTTTGCAGACAGGCCTGAATATCGCCATTCTAACAGAGGGTTCTACCCCTTCCCCCATGCTGTGTCTGTCTTGTCTATTTAGACTGTAAATTCTTCAGAGCACGGGCCATCTACTATTCTGCATTTGTACTGTGCCTAGCACAACGGAGACACACTGTTAGTTGGTCCTTAGGCACTAAGGTAATGCGTATGATTAATAACTCCTCTCCTTCCACTTGGAGCCAAGGAAGCTGGTCTTGGGATGTGTGATGGAGCAAGGCCGGATGGCTACAGGAAGGTATTGAGGAGCAGGTATGTTAGCTCCAGGGTAAGCAAATCCCTAGTACCATAGGAACCAAAATGGCAGTCGCTCCAGGCTAATCAAGGCACCTGGGGCCAATTAAGAACTTTCTAGAAGGCACCGGAGAGAGCTACATTGATTGGAGCACCTGCAGCCAATCAGAACAGGCTAATCAAGGCACCTGGAACCAATTAAGAACTTTCTAGAAGGTACCGGAGAGAGCTACATTGATTGGAGCACCTGCAGCCAATCAGGACAGGCTAATCAAGGCACCTGGTATAAAAAGGGGAGCTCACTCCAGTCAGGGGTGGAGGAGCCAGAGGAAGGAAGTGCGTATGAGGAGCTGGGAGTCAGAGACACAAGGAACTAAGACCTGAGAGGGTGTACTACTGGAGGATTGAGGAAACACCATACAATCTAGCAGTATCAGACACCAGGAGGATCCTATGGTGAGGATAAAGAAGGTGTTTGAAGGAGGCTATGGGGAAGTAGTCCAGGGAGCTGTAGCAGTCAAGCAGCAGTTACAAGTAGCACTATAGAGACTGCTGCAATTCACAGGGCCCTGGGCTGGAACCCGGAGTAGAGGGTGGGACCGGGTTCCCCCCAAGTCTCGCTACTCCTAAACAGACATAGGAGGAGTTGATCCAGACTGTGGGTTTCATCCAAGGGGAAGACACTGAGGGGAGGAAATCCGCCAATAAGCGCAGGACCTACTAGAGGAGAGGAGGAACTTTGCCACAACTGGTGTCAGGGGTGGGATTTTTGGTGTGCACAGCGCGGCGGAAGAAGGAGGGTGATTTAAAAAACACACACACACACACACACACACAAAAAGGGAAGGGGGTTTACAATTTGTAACCACAATGGATGATGTAGTACGGGCACTGATAGAAGCCACGGCGGCCCAGCAGGAGGCTACCCGTGTCCAGGCAGCTGCCCAGGAAGAAGCAGTGCTGCTGCAGCAAGAAACTAACCGCCTGCTGATGGATCAAGCTGTTCAAAACCGAGCTATGTTGCAGGAACTGGTAAGCCAGGTAAAAACCCTTGCAGAAATGAACCGTGGGCATGATGGGACACGGCTCATACGGGCTAACCATTGGCTGCAGAAAATGACGAGGGAAGATGAGGTAGAGGCATACCTTCTGGCCTTTGAGAGGACAGCTCTACGGGAGGCCTGGCCTCGAGATCAGTGGGCTAGCATCCTTGCCCTGTTCCTGTGTGGGGAGGCCCAGAAGGCCTACCATGATCTGCCTGAAGAAGCTGCAGCAGACTACTCCCAGCTGAAGGCAGAGATCTTGGCCAGATCTGGGGTAACATCCGCAGTACAGGCCCAGCGGTATCATGAGT
Source organism: Mauremys reevesii (assembly GCF_016161935.1). NCBI lineage: Eukaryota > Metazoa > Chordata > Testudines > Geoemydidae > Mauremys > Mauremys reevesii. The sequence goes on along the minus strand of NC_052636.1, from coordinate 12,847,560 downwards.
GGCGGTACCGGGAAGACAAAACCCCACGATCCCAATTATATGACCTCGTCCATCTCGCACGAAAGTGGTTGCAAACAGAATCCCGGAGTCCGGAAGAGATACTAGAGGTTCTGGTCATCGACCGGTACACGAGGGCACTGCCACCAGATCTCCGCAAATGGGTAAGCCAGAACGATCCATGCACTTATGATGAGATGACATCTCTGGTAGAAAGGCATGACAGCCAGGGAATTGACCCAACTACGCAAGGAAAGCCCTTCCGTAGCAAACACCCAACCCCAACCCTGGAAGGAGGGACAGCCAAACCCTGGGAGTCCTAGGTGGAGGAAGAGGGGCTGAAAATCAACAGAGACTCCAGAAGGGAAGGGATTGGCCTGAGTGGAGGGAACTCTGTGACTAAAACCCCTAGCCCACAGGATGGGAGACTGACTAGAAATCGTTATAGATGTTATGCATGTGGGGAGTGGGGACACATAGCAGCACAATGTCCCAGCACCGAAGAGCCTATGCAATGCAACTTGGGGGATTGGGAGGTCCCATGCTCCCTTATCCACCTGGTGGGCGTTGCGTTAGCCCCATAACTATACCAGGCCAGTGAAGATAAATGGAACAGAGACTACAGCACTGGTGGACTCAGGAAGTGCTTTCACCCTTATATCGGGTAAGCTGGTAAAAGTAGCCAGCTGCTGCAAGCCAAACGTAGCAGTGACATGTGTGCATGGGGCCATGAGCCAATACCCCACCATCCCTGTGGAGATGGAGGTTCAGGGGAACCCCATTGAGGTGACAGTGGGCGTTGTACCTAAACTCCCATATCCTGTAGTTATTGGGAGAGACTATCCATCATTCATTCATTCATGCCCGTCACCCCAACCGGGGTATGGGCCGCCAACCACAGATCTCCATAGTCTTCTATCCTGGGCCATTCGCTCTTGCTGGTTCCAGGTATAGCCGATTTGGTTGCTATCAACCTGAAGGTCGCGTCGCCAGGTATTTCTTGGGCGGCCTCTTTTCCGCTTGCCTTGGGGGTTCCACTGCAGTGCCTGTCTGGTGATGTTGGTTGGCTGCTTGCGTAGTGTATGTCCTATCCAGCCCCACCTTCTCCTTCTAATTTCTTCCTCTGCTGGGAGTTGATGGGTCCTCTCCAAGAGGTGGATGTTACTGATGGTGTCTGGCCAGCGGATCTGGAGAATCCTTCTGAGGCAGCTATTAATGAAGGTCTGGATCTTCCTGGTGGTTGTTTTGGTTGTCCTCCAGGTTTCAGCTCCATACAGTAAGACTGATTTCACGTTGGAGTTGAACAGTCGAATCTTTATTGCCAAAGACAGCTCTCTGGAGCTCCAGATGTTCTTGAGCTGTAAGAAGGCTGCTCTTGCCTTACCAATCCTTACTTTGATGTCTGCGTCTGTGCCACCCTGCTGGTCGATGATGCTACCTAGGTAGGTGAAGGACTGCACTTCTTCCAGGGGGCTTCCATTCAGTGTGACTGGGTCGTTGCTGATGGAATTGATCCTAAGGATCTTGGTCTTGTCCTTGTGGATGTTGAGGCCAACCTGTGATGACGTGGCTGCCACTACGTTGGTCTTCTCTTGCATCTGCTGTTTACTGTGCGAAAGGAGTGCAAGGTTGTCGGCAAAGTCCAGGTCATCAAGCTGGGTCCACAATGACCATTGGATTCCATTCCTACGCTTGTAAGTGGATGTCTTCATAATCCAATCGATGACGAGAAGAAAGAGAAGTGGTGACAACAAGCATCCTTGTCTGACTCGGTTCGCACCTGGAAGCTGTTTGTGAGCTGCCCTCCATGGATCACTCTACAGTGTATGCCGTCGTATGAATTCTTGATCAGGTTGACCACCTTTGCTGGGATGCCATAGTGCGAAGGAGCTTCCAGAGGGTCTCTCGATCCACGCTATCGAATGCTTTCTCATAGTCAACAAAGTTGATGTACAACGAGGAGTTCCACTCCATAGACTGCTCGACTATGATGCGGAGCGTTGCTATCTGGTCCGTGCATGATCTGTTCTGCCGGAAACCTGCCTGTTCATCTCGTAGCTGTGGATCGACGGCATCCTTCATTCTCTCTAAGAGGACTCGGTTGAAGACCTTCCTGGCACCGACAGGAGTGATTCCTCTATAGTTGGCACAGTTGCTGAGGTCTCCTTTCTTGGGGATTTTGATGAGATATCCCTCTTTCCAGTCAGCCGGAATCACTACTTCTTCCCATATTTTCTCAAAGAGGGTACAGCATTTCCACTGAAGCATCCAGGTCTGCTTTCAGGGCCTCTGCTGGGATATCGTCAGGTCCAGCCGCCTTCCTGTTCTTCATCATGGTGATGGCTTTTCTGATCTCGTCTCTGGTTGGTTTATCGCAATTGATTGGGAGGTCCTCGTTGGCTGGAGTCGATGTCTGGTGGATTTGGTGGTGTTGGTCTGTTCAGGAGTTCCTCAAAGTGCTCCGCCCATCTGTTCATCTGTAGTTCTATTCCTGTTATAGACTTTCCCTGCTTGTCTTTAACGGGACGTTCTGGCTTGCTGAACTTTCCAGACAGTCGCTTGGTAGTATCGTACAGCTGTTTCATGTTACCGCTGTATGCTGCCTGCTCTGCTTCTGCTGCCAGTCCATCCACATAATCTCTCTTGTCCTTCCTAATATTCCTCTTCACTGCTCTGTGGGCTTCAGCATACTCTTTTTGAGCTTTGGCTTTTGCTGCTCTAGTCCTGCTGTTGTTGACTGCTGCCTTCTTCTTCTTTCTGTCTTCTATCTTTGTCAAGGACTCTGCTGTGATCCACTCTTTCTGCTGGTGTTTCTTAATTCCAAGCACTTCCTGGCATGCTGACCTAAGTGTGTCTCTCACTTTCTGCCATCTGTTGAGTACACTGTCTTCCTCTTCTTCAGACCGATCCTGTAGTACTGAAAACTTATTCTTCAGCGTCAATCCAAAATCTTCCTTGGTCTTATGGTCCTTCAGAAGGTTGACGTTGTACTCGCTCTTCTGTCTGACGCGTCTATCCAGTTCTTCTTCAGCTTCAGCTTCAATCTGGCCACCACTAAGTGATGGTGGACGCCACGTCTGCTCCTCTTCTAACTCTAACGTCCTGCAAGGATCTTCTGAACTTCTTGCTAATGCAGACATGGTCGATCTGGTTTTCTGTCATGCCTGCTGGCGATACCCAGGTACTCTTGTGGATCCGCTTGTGAGGAAAGATGCTGCCTCCTATGACCAGGTTGTTAAGTGCACACAGATCCACAAATCTCTCTCCATTCTCACTCATCTCTCCCAGAGCATGGGTCCCCATGACTTGTTCGTATCCTGTGTTATCAGGTCCAATTTTGGCATTAAAGTCTCCCATAAGGATGGTAATGTCTTTGTCTGGGAGAGTCTCTAATATTTTCTGGAGTCTGTTGTAAAAGTAGTCTTTGTCCTCCTCTTCACTGTCATTGGTTGGGCGTAGCACTGAACAACATTCATCTTAATCCTCTTCATTTTAGTTCTGAAGGATGCTGTGATGATCCTGGGACCATGTGCCTCCCAACCAATCAGTGCTCTCTGTGCCTGCTTGGACAACATGAAGCCTACTCCTGTGTGTGGTGTGCGTCGCTCTCTTCATGTCCTGAATACAGCAACAGCTCTCCTGTCAACAGTCGTCTCTGTCCAGCTTGCGTCCATCTTGTCTCGCTAATGCCTAGTAGGGTCAGGTTGTTGCTCCTCATCTCTGCTGCAACCTGCGCCGTCTTTCCTGACTCGTACATGGTCCTCACGTTCCATGTGCCGATGGTAATCCTCCTGGCTGCAAGAAGGGTGATCGGCTTAGTGGCTTCCTCGCGGCTTTCACCACCCAGCGTCATGCATCTTCGAGTTGAAGACCCTTCTTTTTCTAGGCTAAAAGTCTCTGTTAACTCTATTGTTGGCGTTTCTGTAGCAAGCTGATTTTTACAGGGTGGAGTTGCTAGCCCCACGCCCAACCCTCCTCCTTTACCCTGACTTGGGACAGGCAGATGGCCCCAAAGGACCTCTCTGGTGGAGTTAGAGACTATCCAGGGTTTGATAATTTACTTCCCCCTGAGAGGCTGCAGGGAAGTGGAGACCCTGTTGACAGCGTCTCATCACTGGGGGAATGTCAACCCCCAATGTTTTCTGAGTTTTCTCAGGATCTATTCTCAGCCCCCCAAAGGCCCGGAAGACAAAAAAAGAAAGGAAGGCCGCGAAGGCTTTGGGAACCCAGATCCTGACCCAAGGCCAGAAGACTGCGCTAGTAGGCAGACGGGCATGAGCAGCCAACAGTGAAACTACCAACACGGAAGGTGAGCCGGAGGCTGGCCCCAGCCATGAGGGCGACAGGCCATTGGAAGAAGCAGAAGCCGACCCCTGGGAGCTCAGGCAGGGTAGTCCTGGGAGAGAGACGTTCGGACGGGACCAGGCAGAGGACCCCAGATATGATAACGTCAGGAAAGAGGTGGCTGAGATAGATGGGATACCAGTGGAGGGGAAGGTCCGAGGTCCAGGACCCTACTTTATAGTGAAGAAAGATCTCCTGTACCGTGTGGTGCAAATGCAGGAGCAGGAGATACATCAACTTCTGGTGCCCCGAAAACATCAAAAAGCTATATTGAGCCTCGCCCACAGTCACTTGTTTGGAGGACACTTAGGGGTAGAGAAGACCCAGGCCAGGATCCTGCGGAGGTTCTTCTGGCCAGGAATACATGAAGATGTCAGGCGATACTGCACCTCTTGTCCAGAGTGTCAGCTACATAGCCCTCGCCCACACTTGCGGGCCCCTTTGATACCTCTTCCAATAATAGAGATACCATTTGAGCATAGCCATGGATCTGATTGGGCCCCTAGAGAAGACAACTCGGGGCCACCAACATGTGCTGGTTGTACTAGACTATGCAACCCGATACCCGGAAGCTGTCCCCCTACGCAACACAGCTTCCAAGACAATAGCTAAGGAGTTAGTACAGATCTTTTCCCGGGTCGGGCTTCCCAAGGAGATGCTGACTGATCAAGGGACACCTTTCGTGTCTAAATTGATGAAAGATCTCTGTTCATTGCTCCATGTACAAGCCCTACGGACCTCTGTATACCACCCACAAACAGACGGCCTGGTGGAAAGGTTCAATAGGACCCTCAAGGCCATGATCAGGAAAGTGGTGAGCCGGGATGGGAAAGACTGGGATACCCTATTGCCTTACCTCATGTTTGCCATCCGGGAAGTTCCACAAGCCTCCACAGGCTTCTCTCCATTCGAACTACTATATGGGCGCCACCCCCGAGGCATATTGGATATAGCCAGAGAAGCCTGGGAAGAGGAGCCAAATCGGAAGGAACATAGTTGAGCGTGTACTACAGATGAGGGATCGGATAGCCCAGGTTACACCCATTGTACGAGAACACTTGGAAAAAGTACGGGAGACCCAACGGACCCATTATAACCACCAAGCAAAGCTTCGACGGTTCCAACCGGGGATCGAGTAATGGTCCTTGTGCCCACAGCAGAAAGCAAGCTGTTGGCCCAGTGGCAAGGACCCTATGAAGTATTTGAAGCCGTGGGAGAGGTAAACTATAAGGTACGGCAGCCAGGCCGCAGAAGACCGAACAAATCTACCACATCAATCTTCTAAAACCTTGGCATGATTGAGAGGCATGCTTAGTCACCCGGGAGACTCTTCCCCAGGAGGATAACGTACATGAGCAAGTAAAGATATCACCCGACTTGACGCCAATCCAAAAGATCGAGGCAACCGATATGATTAATCGTAACCGAGATGTTTTCTCTACAAAACCGGGGCGGACAACTGAGACCTATCACCATATCCGCACGATCCCTGGAGCCAAAATAACACTGAGACCCTACCAAATCCCAGCAGCCAAAAGAGAAGAAATCAAGGCCGAAGTAAAGAAAATGTTAGAATTAGGCATTATTGAAGAATCCTACAGTCAGTGGTGCAGTCCAATTGTTCTAGTGCCCAAACCTGATGGTACCATGAGATTCTGTAATGACTTTCGCCGACTGAATGAAGTATCCCAGTTTGATGCATACCCCATACCACGCATCGATGAACTGGTTGACCGACTGGGTAGTGCCCGTTTCTTGACTACATTGCATCTGGCAAAAGGGTATTGGCAGATTCCCCTGACCAAAGAAGCTAAAGAAAAGACAGCGTTCTCCACCCCAGACGGGCTATTCCAGTACACTGTTCTCCCTTTTGGGTTACATGGGGCCCCAGCCACATTCCAGCGCCTCATGGATAAGCTGCTGCGCCCCCATACTAGTTATGCAGCTGCATACCTAGATGATGTCATCATCCATACGCCAGACTGGGGAACCCACTTGGAGAAGGTTGAGGCAGTGCTACGCACCTTAAGGCGGGCTGGCCTCACCGCTAATCCTGCTAAGTGCGCCATAGGACTAGCAGAGGCTAGGTACCTGGGATATATTGTAGGAAGGGGTATAGTGAAGCCCCAAACTAATAAACTAGAAGCGATTCAAAACTGGCCCCGGCCAACCCGAAAGAAGCAGGTCCGTGCATTCCTAGGCGTGGTAGGCTACTACCGTCGGTTTATTCCCCACTTCGCCAGCAGGGCAAGTCCTCTAACGGACCTGGTAAAGGCTCGAGGTCCAGACCTGGTAAAGTGGACCGACGTTGCAGAGAGGGCGTTTGTAGACCTTCAGACGGCCCTCTGTAATGACCCCATACTCATAGCCCCAGACTTTACCAAGGAATTTATTTTACAGACAGATGCTTCTGAGGTGGGGTTGGGGGCAGTTCTGTCACAAATGATTGGAGATGAAGAACACCCGATTCTCTACCTAAGCAGAAAGCTGCTCCCACGAGAACAGAAGTATGCAGTAGTCGAGAGAGAATGCCTCGCTGTCAAATGGGCCATGGAGACGCTGCGTTATTACCTCTTGGGCCGGCGATTTACTCTTGTGACAGACCACGCACCCCTCCAGTGGATGCAGAGAAATAAGGAAAAGAATGCAAGGGTCACCAGGTGGTTCTTATCCCTACAACCATTCCAGTTCTGTATACGGCATAGGGCTGGATGTCACCACGGCAACGCTGATGGTCTTTCACGAGCACACTGCCTGGCGTCCCAAGTTGCACAACCCTATGGTGTTGAGCAGAGGGGGGGATATGTGATGGAGCAAGGCCGGATGGCTACAAGAAAGTATTGAGGAGCAGGTATGTTAGCTCCAGGCTAAGCAAATCCCTAGTACCATAGGAACCAAAATGGCAGTTGCTCCAGGCTAATCAAGGCACCTGGGGCCAATTAAGAACTTTCTAGAAGGTACCGGAGAGAGCTACATTGATTGGAGCACCTGCAGCCAATCAGGACAGGCTAATCAAGGCACCTGGTATAAAAAGGGGAGCTCACTCCAGTCAAGGAGGAGGAGCCAGAGGAAGGAAGTGCGTATGAGGAGCTGGGAGTCAGAGACACAAGGAACTAAGAATTGAGAGGGGGTACTACTGGAGGATTGAGGAAACACCATACAATCTAGCAGTATCAGACACCAGGAGGATCCTATGGTGAGGATAAAGAAGGTGTTTGAAGGAGGCTATGGGGAAGTAGTCCAGGGAGCTGTAGCAGTCAAGCAGCGGTTACAAGTAGCACTATAGAGACTGCTGCAATTCACAGGGCCCTGGGCTGGAACCCGGAGTAGAGGGTGGGACCGGGTTCCCCCCAAGTCTCGCTACTCCTAAACAGATATAGGAGGAGTTGATCCAGACTGTGGGTTTTATCCAAGGGGAAGACCACTGAGGGGAGGAAATCCGCCAATAAGCGCAGGACCTACTAGAGGAGAGGAGGAACTTTGCCACAGATGTTACTGCTTAAAAATGATCGTAGCTTAAAACCATGGAATATTCTTTGTAACAAGTATCCCACAAATTCCACCGACCTCCCTTGTTTTCTTTGTCTGGCATAGGGTTTCTAAATTCCAAACCTGATGTGGTCTCCCAGCTGGAGCAGGGGAAGAGCCGTGGGTCCAGGACCTCCAGGGTTCTGAGAAAGAAGTGCTTCCAAGAGCTGCCTGCACAGGTGAGGACTTGGTTAAAGCAAGTCAAAAACTGTCCGTGAATACAGGAAACATTTGGGATGCCCTACAAAGACTTTGTGAGCTCTCCAAGTTCAGGATTGTTCCCTGCAGATGTGGAATAATTAGGCAGATGTCACTCATGGCTTCCCACCTATCCTGACTAACAACTGGCAGCAGATCCCTGCCTGATCCCACTTTCCCCCCTCCATGTTCTGGTGAAATGCAGACCAAAACTGATCCCTTCCTCTCTCTTCTGGGGAAAATCAGCTCCTGATAGGTTTGATCTCTCCTGCACATATTTTGGTTTGTTCATCCCTTTTAAAATTCCTGTCTCTGAGATTTCCTTTCTCTCAGGCACAGGGAGTGACCTATGTCTGGATTCTCTCTGTCTCCCATCAGGTGATAGCATGGTGCGTGAGAATGAGGAGCAGAAACCCCAGCAGGAAGATGCTGAACAAGGAGCACCACATGGGACGTTATCAGAAAAACCCAAAGGGAATGTTTCCAGGAGTTGTGCACTCCGAGAAACAGTAAAAGCCTCTGAGACTCAGCAGAGGCCAGAGGAGAACTTCAGTAGCCTCTCAGCCCTTATTACACATGAGAGAATCAACTTGGAAGAGACACACTACAAATGCCACAAGTGTGGGGAAAGCTTCAGTCGGCGCTCAAGCCTTATCAGACATCAGAGAATCCACACAGGGGAGACGCCCTACACGTGCGCTGAGTGCGGGAAAAGCTTCAGTCGGCGCTCACACCTTATCAGACATCAGAGAATCCACACAGGGGAGACGCCCTACACGTGCGCTGAGTGCGGGAAAAGCTTCAGTCGGCGCTCAAACCTTATCACACATCAGAGAATCCACACAGGGGAGACGCCCTACACGAGCGCTGAGTGCGGGAAAAGCTTCAGTCAGCTCTCACACCTTATCAGACATCAGAGAATCCACACAAGGGAGACGCCCTACACGTGCGCTGAGTGCGGGAAAAGCTTCAGTTGGCGCTCAATCCTTATCGCACATCAGAGAATCCACACAGGGGAGACGCCCTACACGTGCACTGAGTGCGGGAAAAGCTTCAATTGGCGCTCACACCTTATCACACATCAGAGAATCCACACAGGGGAGACGCCCTACACGTGCGCTGAGTGCGGGAAAAGCTTCAATTGGCGCTCACACCTTATCACACATCAGAGAATCCACACAGGGGAGATGCCCTACACGTGCTCTGAGTGCGGGAAAAGCTTCAGTCGGCGCTCAAACCTTATCACACATCAGAGAATCCACACAGGGGAGACGCCCTACACGTGCTCTGAGTGCGGGAAAAGCTTCAGTTGGCGCTCTGCCCTTATCAGACATCAGAGAACCCACACAGGGGAGACACTCTTCACGTGCGCTGAGTGCGCGAAAAGCTTCAGTCTGCGCTCAATCCTTATCACACATCAGAGAATCCACACAGCGGAGACGCCCTACACATGCTCTGAGTGTGGGAAAAGCTTCAGTCGGCGCTCTGCCCTTATCAGACATCAGAGAATCCACACAGGAGAGCAGCCCTACACGTGCGCTGAGTGCGGGAAAAGCTTCAGTCAGCTCTCAAGCCTTATCACACATCAGAGAATCCACACAGGGGAGACGCCCTACACGTGCGCTGAGTGCGGGAAAAGCTTCAGTCGGCGCTCACACCTTATCACACATCAGAGAATCCACACAGGGGAGATGCCCTACACATGAGCTGAGTGCGGGAAAAGCTTCAGTCGGCGCTCAAACCTTATCACACATCAGAGAATCCACACAGGGGAGACGCCCTACACGTGCTCTGAGTGCGGGAAAAGCTTCAGTTGGCGCTCTGCCCTTATCAGACATCAGAGAACCCACACAGGGGAGACGCTCTTCACGTGCGCTGAGTGCGCGAAAAGCTTCAGTCTGCGCTCAATCCTTATCACACATCAGAGAATCCACACAGCGGAGACGCCCTACACATGCTCTGAGTGTGGGAAAAGCTTCAGTCGGCGCTCTGCCCTTATCAGACATCAGAGAATCCACACAGGAGAGCAGCCCTACACGTGTGCTGAGTGCGGGAAAAGCTTCAGTCGGCGCTCAAACCTTATCACACACCAGAGAATCCACACAGGAGAGACGCCGTACACATGCTCTGAGTGCAGGAAATGCTTCAGTCAGCGCTCAAGCCTTGTCACACATCAGAGAATCCACACATGAGAGACGCCCTACACATGCTCTGAGTGCGGGAAAAGTTTCATTGAGCACTCAGACTTTGTCAGACATCGTAGAATCCACAGTGGAGAGAGACCCTACACATGCTCTGCATTTGGGAAAAGCTTCAATCAGATGTCATTCCCTATTAGATATCAGAAAATCCAAATCGGAGAGAACTGTAAGAAATGCCTTTATTAGGGCTTCCCAAAGATTTGTTTTTTAAAAAATCAGATTTGCTAATTCCAATATAGTGATCTTTGCACCATCTTCACTGTGGTCTCTCGGCTCTGCCAGATGAGTTGCCTGCTTCTGCCTTTTGCAGCTCACCCTTCTTTGGGGTCAGTCCTGTGATCTTTTCTATCAGCTCCTTCCCTTTTGACTTGTAAGAGCGTGTGTCCCTCCAGCCAGGAATTTCATCAGCTCCAGGTGGGGGAGAGGTTGATGCCAACAAGCTACCCTGAGGCAAAAGTTACCTGTGCCTTACATCCACTAGGACTGTACATGGAATTGGGTGCTCAAGTTAGTGATTTTGGTGTAAAAGACAATTATAGTTGTAGAGCAGAAGCAGCCCAGGGAGTGAACCTATATTATGGGAGTAAGTAAATAACTTTTCCTTATCTACTTTCTCCACATCACTCATGATTTTATATACCTCTATCATATTCCCTCTTAGTCTCCTCTTTTCCAAGCTGAAAAGCCCTAGCCTCTTTAATCTCTCCTCATATGGGACCCGTTCCAAACCCCTAATCATTTTAATTGCCCTTCTCTGAACCTTTTCTAATGCCAGTATATCTTTTTGAGATGAGGAGACCACATCTGTACATAGAATTCAAGATGTGGGCATACCATGGAGTTATATAAGGGTAATAATATAGTCAGTCTTATTCTCTATCCCTTTTAATGATTCCTAACATCCTGTTTGCTTTTTGACCGCCTCTGCACTGCGTGGCATCTTCAGAGAACTATCCATGATGACTCCAAGATCTTTTTCCTGATTTGTTGTAACTAAATTACTCCCAATCATATTTTATGTATAATTGGAGTTATTTTTTCCAATATGCATTACTTTACATTTATCCACATTAAATTTCATGTGCCATTTTGTTGCCCAATCACTTAGTTTTGTGAGATCTTTATTAAGTTCTTCACAGTCTGCTTTGGTCTTAACTATCTTGAGCAGTTTAGTATCATCTGTGAACTTTGCCACCTCACTTTTACCCCTTTCTCCAGATCGTTTATGAATAAGGTGAATAGGATTGGTCCTAGGACTGACCCTTGGGGAACACCACTAGTTACCCCTCTCCATTCTGAGAATTTACCATTAATTCCTACCCTTTGTTCCCTGTCTTTTAACCAGTTCTCAATCCTTGAAAGGACCTTCCCTTTTATCCCATGACAGCTTAATTTATGTAAGAGCCTTTGGCGAGGGACCTTGTCAAAGGCTTTCTGGAAATCTAAGTACACTATGTCCACTGGATCCCCCTTGTCCACATGTTTGTTGACCCTCTCAAAGAACTCTAATAGATTAGTAAGACATGATTTCCCTTTACGGAAACTGTGTTGACTTTTGCCCAACAATTTATGTTCTTCTATGTGTCTGACAATTTTATTCTTTACTATTGTTTCAACTAATTTGCCCGGTACCGATGTTAGACTTACTGGTCTGTAATTGCCGGGATCACCTCTAGAGCCCTTTTTAAATATTGGCGTTACATTAGCTAACTTCCAGTCATTGGGTACCGAAGCTGATTCAAAGGACAGATTACAAACCATAGTTAATAGTTCCATAACTTCACATTTGAGTTCTTTCAGAACTCTTGGGTGAATGCCATCTGGTCCTGCTGACTTGTTAATGTTGAGTTTATCAATTAATTCCAAAACCTCCTCTAGTGACACTTCAGTCTGTGACAGTTCCTCAGATTTGTCACCTACAATTTGGCAATGTTTATGCTCCTTTCTAGGATTTGACTTACACTTTTTAAAGGAAGTCTTTTTGTCTCTCACTGCTTCTTTTACATGGTTGTTAAGCCCGGTGGCTCTTTTTAGTTCTTTACTGTGTTTCTTAAATTGGGGTATACATTTAAGTTGGGCCTCTATTATGGTGTCGTTAAAGTGTCCATGCAGCTTACAGGAATTTCACTTTAGTCACTGTACCTTTTAAATTCTGTTTAACTAACCCCCTCATTTTTGTATAGTTCTCCTTTTGAAATCAAATGCCACAGTGTTGGGCTGTTGAGATGTTCTTCCCACCACAGAGATGTTAAATGTTATTATATTATGCCGTTTATTTAGAGCAACTGCAGTTATTCGGGAGAGTACAGACAGGCAGAGTTTCCCCTCACGAGGTAGGTCTCGGTTAGATAAACAATTAAGGCAAGCATTTATACCTTTGCGACGTACAGTAACGAGCAACAACTGCATTTTGTTTGTACATATTCCTTTCTGATAGCTTACTTCTCTCAGCAATTTCTGCTACAATCTGCATTCTATTCTTATCTAACACAAGGTCGAAAACCAGCGTCTCTTACAGTTCTTTTCCGCTCGCCCACGCCCTGCTTGGAAGTCTCCCGTTATTAGCTGTTAGTTAGCCTGGTAAATATCAAGTCCCTGAGAAAACACAGTTATATGAAGCAAAACAAAATCACAAATAGAAATGTCATTGGAAATTCAAAAATTAAAAAGGAAAATGCAATTCCCATCACTTCATTGTATCTGGGCCATTCCTGTATCGAGAGTACCCGCTAAGGGCCCTGTGTGCTTATGGGAAACCTGGAGGAACTCATAGCAGAGCCTGAACATGAAACTCAACTGCTCCCAGGTGCCGCAGTAAAACCCTTTCCCTGCTGTGATGTTGATGATTTTATGAAAATATGCTAATGAGTGTGAATATAATGTAACTGGAACATGCTTCATGCAAAAGGTCTCTTGTGCAGTATCATTACAAAGCTTATTATCTACTGTGTGTGTTCAGCCTATTTGTATGAACCGATCTTTCCTGTATCTGAAGCTAGAAATATGAACTATAACTCTGAGGTCCGCAATGTGTGGGCCATTAATAGTGGTTTGGACTCTTGATGGCTCCCATTAACCAGGACAATTGACTGGAGATGGCTCTGTCCTGCACCATCTGATAGTCAGGCCAGGAACAATGAAGGCTTGGGGTCTCACAGGGCATGTGACCATGTCACCTGGTACAGGAATCCATCTTAAACCTGGGGCTTTTCCCCAGGAGAGAGACAAAAGATTCCTGCCTTGTACCAAAGCTGTATAAGGGGGTGGAACAGAAGAAAGGTGGCTGCAGTCATGAGAAATCCCCTAGCTACCACCTGAGCTGGAACAAGGACTATACCAGGTGCAAAGATTGGGCCCAGACAAGAAATGTCTAGTCTGCAAAAGAAGCTTGTAGGAAGATCACTGAGGGTGAGATTTTATCTGTATTGAGTTTCATACTGTATTAGTCTTAGACTTGCATGTTTTATTTTGCTCTGTGGAGAATACAAACTCCACAGAGAAGGAAAAGTTAATGCCTTAGAAAAATCTGTGTGTGTTAGAGTGTCTTGGAACCACTCTCCTATAGCTTCTTTTCTCTGATTTCCTTTAGAAAATCTGAAGCAGGGAGCAGAAAACCATTGTCTTTTCTGAGGTGTGAGCTCAGGACCTACTGAGTATGAGACTGACATGCTGCCAACTATGCTAAGAAGGCCCAGGAAAATGTTTAGGCTCAGTGCATATAGGATCCTCCTACAGCAGTGACTGGGGCAGGGAAGGAGCTGGAAGAAGCAGGGAGATCTGGTGCCTACAGACCTGTCCTGGCATCTTTCTCAGCAGCAAAGAAATCAATTTGCCCTTCCAGTGAACAATCTGCTGGAACTAATGGCAGCACAGGGGGGATGTTTCTAAAGTATGCACCCACCTCTACATTTTAGAACTTACTCTCCTTTTTCTAGTATAGCACTTTGTGTATGAATTAGGCAAAACAAACTACACAGGTAAGAGAAACAAGGTCTTGAGAGAAAGCTTGAACTCATAACCCCAACAGATGGCCCCTCTGCACTAACCAGTTGCACCCCTGTAGGTGTTTTTTAAACACATTTGGGAAGCAGGCAGTTATCAGTCTCTGTGGTTCACACCTTTGCCTGGTAATTGAAAGGCTGCTGGTTCAAACTTAACTCAAGATGCGGCTTTTCAGCGATGAGACTCCAGTACATTTTAACAGGAAGAAAATCTCTATTCTGGCTTTGCCCCATTTGACTCCTTCTGCCCATCTTCTCCCCCTCCCCCAGTCTCTTTCCTTCCCCACTGGGGCCATGCAGAGAGGAGCCCCAGTCAGTCTCTGTCACAGAGAGTCTGTATCCCATAAAGGGAGGGAGGGGTCTCTCTAAAACACTGATAATGGGGAGGGGAGTGGTGTGCGTGGTTAGGGGGAGATAGGATGGAGAACTAACAGTGGGGCACAGAAAGATCCCCCCAGATTTGGGAGCTCCCCTGCTGCCCCCCATCAGCCAGCTGTGAGAAGAACAACTGTGGGGGTGGTGGGGTCTCCACATGCTGCCCCCGCCCCAACTGTGGCAATGGGAGCTGCAGGGGTGGAGTCTGCGGGCAGCAGTGCGCAGAGACGCCCCCGCCCTCCAGCTTAGGGGCTGCGGGTTGCTTTCGGGAGATGCCCGAGGTAAATGCTGCACCCCTCACCCTCTCCTGCAACCCCTGCCCCAGCCCAGACCCCACACCTGCACCCAAACTCCCTCCAAGAGCCTGCCCCCCACACTGCTTCCTTCGCCACAACCCTCTGACTGAGCCCAGACCCTGCACCCAAACTCTCCCAGAGCCCAACCCCTCTCTCTCCCACACCCAAACTCCTTCCCAGAGCCTTAGGCAGGTGTGTGTGGCAGGTGGGGCAGGACTTGGTCCCATTCTGGGCACCACCAAAAATGATACAAACCTGCCACACCTGTCCAGCCCAACCTTCTGCTGATGCACCTCAGCCCACACCCGTGCAGGGTTTGAAGCTTTCATTGCTTAAATTCCAGGACACGGAGGATTTCAGCTCCCTTTGCCCAGAGGAACCTTCACCCCACTCCTAACCAGGTTCTTGTCCATGGGATCACTGTAGGGGCTGGGTCCTCGGTGTCTTTTCTCTCTAGGACAGGCCTGGGTGCAATAACTGGGGCATCTGAGCACCCAGGACCTTCTGTGGGGCTGCCATTCCCCTTCCCCTTCTGTGGTCCCATCTGTCATTGACTCCAGCCTTTTTTCTATCCATCGTCAGCACCATCCCAAGCCAGCAGCACTCGCCTCAAAAAGACAGAGTCCAGTGGCACCTTACAGACTAACAGACGTATTGGAGCATAAGCTTCCGTGGGTGAATGCCACTTCGTCAGATGAATGTAGTGGAAATTTGCAGGGGCAGGTATAAGTATGCAGGCAAGAACCAGTCTAGAGATAACGAGGTTAGTTCAATCAGGGAGGATGAGACCCTCTTCTAGCAGTTGAGGTGTGATCACCAAGGGAGGAGAAACTGCTTTTGTAGTTGGCTAGCCAGGCACAGAATTCCCACTCCATTCATCTGACGGAGTGGGGATTCACCCACGAAAGCTCATGCGCCAATACGTCTGTTAGTTTAGAAGGCGCCACAGGACTCTGTCGCCTTTTACAGATCCAGACTATCACGGCCACCCCTCTGATACTCAAAAAGACAGTGTCCCCTGCTGGGAGTAAATCACTGACCTCTCTCAACCCTGCCCCTCTGTTTCCTTGCCTCTCAGTCTGTGCAGATGGGACCTTTCCCTCCAGTGCTGGAGGATTCGCCCTTCTCATCTACCATTGTCCCAAGCAGCACAGCAGGTGGGAATCTTAAATGTACCGAGGTGACTTAGGAGCAGAACCCCCCCAGACCTTCCATGCAATTGTCACTTGCCCCTCACTGAGCAGGACTGAAACTCCTGCAGGGAGACTGGTGGGCCACATCCCCTCTGGGCATGAGCAAAGCAGCAGGGTGAAAAAAAGGATCATGGAGATGCTGGGGATTGAACCCAGGGCCTTATACATGCAAAGCATATGCTCAACCACTGAGCTACATCCCTAGCAGGTTGTGTGTGCTATGGGTTACACTCAGAGCCCTCCTGTTTCCATAGCATCCAGTGACCTATAAGCTTCACGAGAAGCCCATTCCCTCTCTGAGGACCAATCCTGCTCTCCTGGAGGTGACTTGTTCATAGGGGTCACTTTTCAGCAGGGCCAGATTCTATGTGTGGGGAGAGAGTGGTTGCCCTGGTCTCAGGGTGCAGAGATACACTCAGCCATCTCCCCTGCATTGGGTTGGCGGGTGGCAATCCCCTGCTGCAAGGTCATGGTGGGGGATGCTGTGAGCAGCTCAACACCTCACCCTGGTGGCAGAAGTGGTGTGCGGAGCTCCAGGTGTTTCTAGGATCTGCTATTTCCACCTGCCTGTAAACTCTAGCTTTCCCCAGCACATTCACTGCGGTGCAATTGGGTCACTGTTTCCATGGCTGAACAGCAAAGAATGGCTCCCAGTTTCCCTTCTATCGGCAGCAGGATTAGCCTGTGTCGGTGGTTAATGAGGTGGATCTAGTTGTAGATTGTTATTCATTCCCCACCTTGACAATTCACACAGTCCCTTTCCCAGGCAGATTCCCAGCACCTCAGTGATCCCGGTAGCAGGGTTGGGTCCTGAGAGTTTCAGGGTTCTTTCCTCCACCTGGAGTGATCTCAGCTTTTTCCCCATCCCAGACAATCCATGAAATAACAACAGGGGCATAAAGAAAGAGGGGAGGGAACATCTCACGGACAGGGCTGGATGTGCCCATAGCCCCCTGCTTGTCCATTGTTTCCATGGAATTTGCCCCCCTGCTTTGCACAAGGGACAGAGAAAGATCTTGCTGTTCCTGTGTCTGTGCAAAGAAAATTGTGCTTCTGTATGAAAGAGAGGCGGGAAATGGCCCCATGATGGGGCAATAGCCTCAGGATTAAGAGCAAAGGACAATGATGGGAAAGTTCATAATTGACTCAGTAGTTGCATACAAAGGTGCACGTTTGGCAGTTACACTGGGAAATTCTGGCTCCTTCTCAGGCTCAGGGTGGCCACCCCGGTCTAGATGTAGAAGTGACAACATTTAAACTTGAGAGAGGAGCCAATTTCCCCATCATTTCACACCTTTACACCCAAACACGATGACTTTCTGAATGAACCCTCCTCGTTCAGCCAGAAGATCTTGGGGTGGATGTAGGAGTCATTGGGTAAAATTCTCTGGACTCTGTTCTGAATCAGGTCAGAGCAGAGGTACCTAGTGATCTAGTCTGGCTGTAAAATCTATAGATCAACACCATTAATATGAAATTAATCCTCAGAAACGGCTGTTCCCCACCCAGACCCCAGCAAAGGGCTCTCCAAGGAAGGGGGCTGTTGAGGAAGGAAAGAAGAAAGATGTCCTTCTCCCTCTGGAGGAACTGGGCTCTGTGCTTTGGACAGAAAGGAGGGGAAGGAAATGGCCACACGATGGCAGCAGAACCTAAGAAATGAAACACAATAGGCTTATGTCCACACTGCAATGTAACACCCAGGGCTGCCCCATACCAGCTCAGGCTCCCAGGGCTTGGGCTGTGGGGTGGTAAATTTGCAGTGTAGACATCTCGGCTCAGGCTCAGTACCGGGCTCTGAGACCCCACAAGGCTGGGAGGGAGTTTAGCAAGTAAAAAAGGTAGAACGGCAGTGGAGTATTACCCTGGTCTCAATGGCATTTCTCCATCAGTCTGTCTGCTTTGGGGCAGGGA
This sequence comes from Mauremys reevesii, assembly GCF_016161935.1. NCBI lineage: Eukaryota > Metazoa > Chordata > Testudines > Geoemydidae > Mauremys > Mauremys reevesii. The sequence goes on along the minus strand of NC_052636.1, from coordinate 12,829,516 downwards.
CAATAACATGTCCTGCTGCTTTTGTTATTTCAAAGGGCGGTTTAGGATTTTCATTCTCACACATGGTGCACGAAGCAGGACTCAACCCTCAGTGTAAACTAAATGAGCCGCCCATAGATTCTGGCAGCCACAATGAGGCATTTGGTGTGAGAGCTCAGACCTGCCCCTGTCCCAGAGGGTCGGGGTTATCTGTGAGAGGACTGGACCACTGACCTATCAGCTCCTAACTCCCAAACTTTCAGTAACTCTATCATCAGTGCCTGTGAGTGTAATTTAAACCATCAAAAGAGTCATAGTGGGCTAGACCATAGTCTGGACTTCGGGTCTGGAAAAGAGCTGGCACAATCCATAGACCAGGTTGTTATATAAAATGCACATGGATTTTAACCCTTCACATACAGTAATGGGAAAGTTCTTGGTTCAGGCTTGTAGCAATGATGGAATAAACTGCAGGTTCAAATCAAGTCTTTGGAGTACATCCCCCGCTGGGATGAGTCATTCAGTCCTTTGTCTAGAGCTTCAGTTTGTAGCAAAGTCCCTCCAGAGGTATGAAGCAGGATTGAAGACAAGATGGAGATGAGGTATCAGCCTTTTATAGTCTCTTGCCATGTGGTCTTTGCTTTCTTTGTCCCAAGGACACTCTATCCAGCACGTGGCATAGAAAAACCTTAGCGTTCTCTCCATAGGCAGGTCCCTGCATACTTTGCTGAGTCACAAGGCGTATCTGCCTTCTCTCAGTGGGTCGATTGTGTAGCTGATGGTCCTTAATGGGCCATCAAGCAGGCTAGGCAGAACTGACACCAACTTGTCTGGGGTGTTCCCGAAGCAGATCACAAGTTTGAAATAATGACAGAACAGAGCCAATACTTATAACATCAACTACAAAATGATACACATCTAGAGATGGCATCATTATAATCAGCCAATCAGAACCTCTCCATAGACCCCTTACACGACAACCTTTCTATAATATTGGCTTCAAATATAGAACAGCGGTCGCAACGGTGATCTATACAGTTACAGATTATGTCAATAACGTCACAGGAGGTGACACGGCATCAGTGAGACTGATACTGGAATACTGCCTCCAGTTTTGGTGTCCTCAGTTGAAAAACATGTTGTGAAACTGGAGCTGGGGCAGCAAAGAGCCACCAAATGTCCTGAGGGCTGGAGAAAACTGTCTTCTAGTGAGCTATTGAAAGAGCTCAACCTGTTTAGCTTATCCAAAGAAGGTTGACAGGTGACTTCATTGAAGTGTTGAAGTGCCTTCAGGGAGAGAAAATATTGGCTATTAAGGGGCTCTTTAATCTAGCAGAGAAAGGCATAACAAGACCCCGTGGCTGGAAGGTGAAAAGAGACAAATTCATATTTCAACTAAGGCAAAAATATTCAACAGCGAGGATGATTCACCACAGGAACAAGCTACCAAGGAAAGTGGTGGATTCTCCATCTCTTGATGTCATTTAATGAAGACTAGATGCCTTTCTGGAATGTGTTTGCCCCAAAAGTAGCTATTGTGTCCTACAGGAGGCCTGTGACATGCAGGGGGTCAAATTAGATGCTCTAATGGTCTCTTCTGGCCATAAAGTCGAGTAATTTCTGAAAAACTGAGTGTAGCATTGGGAGCAGCGTCTGATGTTTCCCTGTCTAGCCGGCTTGCTGCCTAGAACGAACGCTCCTTGAGTGGGGTGATCCACAGGGAGTAGCTCAAACCTGCAAAGTGCCTGGCCAGGGGCAGGACATTGGCACAGCAAGGGAGGGGTGTGGCAGTGACATCACAAAGGCCTTTTGCAGGACTTCAGACTATTGGTCAAAGGCGGTGGGGAGGTGGTGACCTCACAGAGAGATGCTGACATCAGCCAGGCAGGACAGGGGTGAGGGGCCAGGGAAACCTCAGAGACCCTGTGGCTTTGCTCCAGCAAGTCTCCTTCTCCAGGTCTCTTTGAGGACCGAGAGAGTATTCGGGTTCATGGACGTGAGCACCAGGAGGAACCTCTTCCAAGTTTTCTCCTTCCCTTGTAGTGATTTTACTAGAAAACAGCCGTCCCTGTTTAGAAGGTAAGAGCCTCCTGGAGGTTTGAAACCTGTTCAGTCTGATCCATGTGGTGACAGTTGAATTCTAGGCATGGAAAACACGAGCTTAAGGAAGCAGAATTTTATTGTGCACCTGAGATTTTGTCCCTCAGAATCACTGGAGACATTAGGGTTTGTCCTTTTGTTTCATCTTTTCCTCCCTCCCTCCCTCCTTTCTCTTTGTCTCTTGCTTCTTTTGTCCTTTCTCCTGTTCCCCTCCCAAGACCAGGGGGTGGATGGGTGGGTGGGTGTGGCGGGGGGAGTGCTCTGCAGCTCCCACTGTGGGAGATCCATCCAAAAATGTGGGGCTGAAATAGTGCTCAGGCAGTCAGGGCCAGATTAACCTTTTGTGGGCCTCAGCACCAAACATATTTGTAGGCCCCTATATAGTCACTGTGGGCTCTGAGTGTGGGCCTGGTGGGGCAGTGCCATTGGTGCCTTAGCATACCCACTACTGAACCTCAGAGACATTTTCATTTTGATCACACCTCTCCGTGACTATATGCATTGCCCTACACAGCTCCCTCAGCCCCCAGGTTTTCTTATTTAGCTGTACACCCATGTGGGTTTACCAGTGTCCACAGTGAGCAGAACTTTCATAGTGATCAAGGAAACTCCCCACAAATTTATCTCCTTCCTCATTCAGACCTTCTCTAGCCATGTCTCCAGTACCCCCCACGTCACCAGTCACCGCATGTGATCCTAGTCTCAGCTCAGAGTTCTAAAGCCAGCAGACACCTGATCAGTTCTGACAGATCCCTCCCTCAGCAGCCATCCTGCCATGTGAGCCAGCCACCTGCAAACACCATCTCCCCGAAGTCAGGACTTAGCCCTTGGGAATCTGAAGCCACCAGCCTCTCTCCCTCTGCTCCCATCTACATGCTAGTCTGCTACCTGGTCACCACCACCTCTCCCCATACTTGTTTCCTTTCCACTTTGGACATGCTCCCACCCAGCTGGAAGCTTCCTCTGCCAGCCTGACCTGCTCCCTCTTTCCCTGCTCCCCCTGACATTCCTGTCCTACTGGTGACCTCTGTTCCTTGAGGTTAAGTCCAGTGTCTTTAGCTGATCTAGCTTAATGGCCCCAGTAGTCACAGAGCCACCTGCAACTTCTCTGGCTACAGCCATGGGGCCAGTTCCCAGAGGCCAGCCTTAGCCAGCTGCAGCTACTAGCCGCAGGAGGGGTGGCAATGGCAGGGCTGAGCCTGCTTGAACCTTGCAATGGCTGCACTAGGGACTCTAAATCCTCAGCCCTGGCCCTAGGCAGCTGCAGACTCTGGAGTTAGGCACTTCCCTCCTCTAGGCCATGGCTTTAAATACCCGAGATTCCCATCACCTGCAGCAGAGGCCACCAATTCTCATGCCCCCCTCAGCCAGCACCTAGTCGTGCAGAAAGTGCAGCCTGAGTGATTTTGGAGGCTGGGGTGGCAGGAGGTTCCCGTCCCTGAGCAGCAGCTCTGCAGCAAGCTCATGTGCTTCCCAGTTGGGACATTAGCCGTTACTGACAAGGTTTGTCTGTGTTGTTCTTTTATTATCTCATTGTTAGGTGTGAGAAGTATAAACTGTTTAATAGGTTCAATGAGTTGGTTAATAAGATGTTGCTGAAGTAAATCACTGGCTTTAAAATAAGATCCAATCTGGAGCATATGAACTATTGACCCCTGGACTCCATCTCTGAGAGGGGACTTGTTTACCATCAGGGGACAGGCTCAAACCAGTCCAAACCGGTTTTTCCCGCCAAAACCAGCCCTCAGCGTTCCATCTCCTCAGCACTTTTCCCGCCACAGAAGTGATATAAGGACGTGCTCAGCGCCTGCGCGGGGCCGTCCCCCCCAGCGACGGCCCCTCCACGGTCGGGTCTTCCCAGCGCTCCCGAGCCGGAGAGTGACGAGCCCCCTCGGTCCCGCCGTGAGACTGAGGAACAGGAGGCCTGTCACCCCCATTCCTGCCGTCCTGCATCCCTGGTGTCCAGCCTCCCACCGAGCCCCCCGGGGAGTGAGAGACCCCGGGGGGGGCACTGGGGCGGGGCAGGAAAGTGACTCTGCCCCGGGGAACCTGGGAGAAGCCTCAGAGCTGCCTCAGCCCCAGAGGGATTTGGGGTGCAGAGACTGGGGTCTGGCGGGGGGGATCTCCTGTGGTGTGGGGGGAGATGGGGGGTGTCAGGCAGGGAGGGGAGAAGCTGGAGTTGTGGGGGGGGAAGGTCAGTGGGACGCGGGGCGGGGGTTGAACTGTCTCTGGGCAGCCAGGAAATTCCCGGGGGGGAAGTGGCGGGCGGGCGAAGGGGGGCGGGGGGTTCATTGGATCCTGTCCCTGTTTGTGCCACTTGCCTCTCGCCCCCGATACAAATTCTCTCTAGTTCTGCCCCTTTTCTCTCTCAGTATCTCACATGGGATGGGGCTATAAAATCTGGGGCGATTTCCCCCCCATCCCCTCCAATGATCACCTCTCCCATCTCCCCCGATTTCCCCCGTTCTCCCCATGAGTCTCAAACGTCAGTTTAAAATCTTCTCTAGTGAGGGGCATTTTCCCACCCATTTTATCTGCAGCGATTTGTCCTTGTTTAGGTGGGAAATTGTTGCCCTGAGTCATTCCCCAGCACATGGCTGCCCCTGGAGTGGGGGTGGGATGGCTCAGTGGTTGGAGCACTGGCCTGCTAAACCCAGGGCTGGGAGCTGACTCCTTGCGGGGGCCATTTGGGGATTTCGTTGGGGATTGGCCCTGCTTTGAGCAGGGGGTTGGACTAGACACCTCCTGAGGTCCCTTCCAACCCTGATATTCTAGGAGATGCCTGTTCTCTGCCAGGGCAGGGAAGGGAGGCGCACGTGTCCCCCATGGGGACTGCCCAGACCCCCGTTTCCCAATCCCAGTTGCTGCCCCCTAACTACCAACACAGTTACCCCCAACCATCAGTTGCCAGTCACCCACCCGTCCCCCACTGCTGCCCCCTTCCTTTATCCAGGGACCTTCCAGCTCCCCCTCCCTTGCCCTTTTAATCAGCTCTTCAAAGGGCTCCCTGCTGCCCATGGCAATGGTGGGGGTGGGGGAACCATCACTTTGTGTTTATGTATTGGACAGTCGTATAAAATCCAGTCCAACAGTCCCCGTTTTCATAAAATCATAGAATCATAAAATCTCAGGGTTGGAAGGGACCTCAGGATGTCATCTAGTCCAACCCCCTGCTCAAAGCAGGACCAAACCCAACTAAATCATCCCAGCCAGGGCTTTGTCAAGCCTGACCTCAAAAATCTCTAAGGAAGGAGATTCCACCACCTCCTAGGTAACCCATTCCCGTGCTTCACCACCCTACTAGTGAAAAGTTTTTCCTAATGTCCAACCTAAACCTCCCCCTCTGCAACTTGAGACCATTACTCCTTGTTCTGTCATCTTCTACCACTAGTTCGTTAACAGCAATATAAAATCCCCTCAGATCTTGGTGTTTTTCTCTCATGTTATCAAATACGCAGTTTGTGACACATTTTCTGTGCAAATCTCAAAGGTTCATATAAAATACCCTAAACATTTGCCCCACTGCTCTCTAGTTGTCTGTTTCTAATTGAATATGCCCTGAGATTTTCCCCTGTCTCTCTAATTATAAAATACCAAAAAAATCTCAGGTTTACACCTTTGCTCAGATTCTTGAACCTGGATATAAAATGTTTGCAAATGTTGCCCATTTCCTCTTTATTCATTTATCAGATATTGATGTGAAACACTCAGATTTTACCTCCTATCAACAACTGATATAAAATCCCTCTGATTTTCCACTTTCCTCTCTATAATTTGCAAAGTGGATCCAAAATGTCTCAGATTGGGAACTCTTTCATTTCTGAACGTTGCTCTCAAAGCTCAGGTTTTGACTCTTTCTGTGTCATTATCAAATGTCAGTTAAAAATCCTCTGGGGTTTGAGGCTGTTCCCCATGTTTCTAAATCCCAGCAATTTCTTCCTTCGAGGGAACCTGTTGCCTTGAGTTCTTCTCCATCCTGGATGTTGTAGGGGGTTAAATTGCCAGAGATCATCTTTCCCGTCTCCTTTGTGAATCATTTGTTCCCTACTTTATCTCTGTTAAAATGTTTGCCGAAGAAAGAGACCAGCCACATATTTAATACCCATCAAAGTCAGAGGCCTCCCATGTTTGGGGATCAGTGGTTCCCAGCTGGTAACGGGAGAGTTGGCTGGACTCTTTTCTTTTCTCCAGCTGGCACGGGATGAGGAGGTCACTCTGAGTGCAGTGTGGGTCCAGAAGTATCCCAAACCCCATGACAAATGGCCTCTGTGAGGGGTTGCTTCCCACAGTGCTAAGATGTAGCCACCTCTGGGGTGGATCCAGGGTGGCCATTATTTGCTAGTGACAGGCATGGACATTTCTTACCTATTTTGTCCCTCCAGGCCTTCCATACTCCAGTTCAAAAGACATCCCCCAGGGCTCCCTCTGCCTGTGTGACTGGCCAGCAGGGGGCGGTGGTCACTCTATCCACTTCTCAGGCACTGTGAGGTAACAGTGTTGCTGGGTGGAGGTGGGGCTGTGTGGGGAGATTGCAGCTGAAGGGGGATTGTGGTGGGAGAGGCCTCTGGGTGGCTGGGCAGGGGGTACCCTAGTGAGGTTGGTGGGTTCTGGAGATTTGGGGTTTCAGGGGGTGGGTGTGATGTGCCCAGCCCTGAGGCTGTGGGTCCTGGAGGTGGGTATCGCTGGGGGCCTGGTGGCTGCAGAACAGCCGGGGTGGGCGTCTCTTGGGGAGGCGGGACAGGGGGTTAGAGGGAGCCTGGTGCTGTGCCAGGGGCTCTGTCTGGGCTTCCCCCGCAGACTCCTGGGATCGCTGCCCTGCCCAGTGCACAGAGTGTGTGTGGGAGAATCCCCGGCGCTAGGCCAGGGGGTGCCCCTGTAAAGCATCAGGGGATCCCGCAGGGGGGAGGAGGGGGTGCCAGGCAAAGGGCAGGGCAGATCCTGGTGGAGGGCAGGGGGGGATCCTAGGCAGGCAGTGAGGGACTGAGTTCCCAGTGGGGGTCCCTTTTCGGGGGTCTTCGGCTGTTGGGGTCTCTTGGTGAGGGGAACCCTTTGGGATTCCCAACCTGGCAGTGATGGTCTGGTGGGGGTTGTCTGGCCGGTGGGGCTCTGAGGGGTATCTGAGCTCCCTGGCCAGGGACTCTGGGGGCTGGGTCCCAGGGAATATCTGGGGGTGGGGGCTGGCTGGGACTCTGGGGACTGCTCCTGACCTTGCTGCTTCTCTCTAATTAGCGTATGCCAGAATCCTGGCTCCAAGCACTGCCCGACATTCCCCGGCCAGGCCCAGTCACTGTGATAACTTTCTAGCCACTTATCAAACACTGTGAGATGAAATCACAGATTTTTGCTCTTCTCTCCTCTTGAAAACTGCAGGAACTTCCAGTTCCATTGTCCTAGATTGTCCAGTCCATTGTCCAGTCCTTGTCCTGGATCTGGGGGGTGAGGGAGGTGGGAAGGGGGTCAGCACTGCCGCACAATGGTCTCTTCCACAGCATTCTGGACTCATTCTTTCTGAACTCTGGTTTCATTGAGACCATTGTTAATCCAGAGTCACTGTATGGAAAGACAAGGAGTGACTCCGGATCGACAGTGGGGCTAATGAGATCAGCAATTCTCCCTGTGAGGAGGGGCTCTCATTAGCTGCTCTCCCCAGAGAGCTAAAGGAGGGAAGCTGCTCTAACGCTCTGTCCCTCTCTGTTCAGGATACTGGGGTTCAGCTTCCTGGGTCAGAGGCTGCAGCCTCCATTGTGATCTGGGAGACCAGGCTTAGCAGCTGCTGCTCCCCCAGCGGGGTTCTGTGCTGGGAAGTGACCTTAATTAAAGCTGCTTCTCTGCCCGGCCCAGGGGATGACTTTCTCCAGCTGGTCCTAGCCCCCTAGGGCAGCCCTGGGCCCTGTTAATACTAAATTCTGAGCCAGAGTCTCCAGGTAACTGAAGACCTCAGGCAAGAAAGTGACTCTGCCCAAACAGCCCCTCCTCATTTCTCCTCCCAGTAGCAATTGCCAGGAGAAAATCCAGCCCTGGGAGAGCAAAGCCCCCAGGAATGGGACTTTCCCAGCCAGAGGGGCAGGGAGAGAGGACAGGGGAAGGAGAGACTGAAAGGGGCAGTGGGAGAAATGACAGGGGAGAGATTTCTAGCTCTCTAGTCCACCCAGACACATGTATTGCTGCATCCCTGGGCAGAACCACTTTCCAGTGAACAAAACAAGGATCAGACAGAGGAAAAGCCAGTTCCTGACTCCATATTCCCCCTGCTGGGATGTGGCTGCTATGGGGTCAGTGTCCGAGGGAATCCCCCACAGTGACTCCTTTGGTTTCTAGCCTTGTGTTCAGAGACTTTCTTACGGGGTGAGGGGAGGGAGAAGAGAGGTTAAAAATGCCTCTGTGGGCTTAGCCTGGCAGCAGGGGCCAGGACTACATGGTAATAAACAGATTCAGCATTTCCCAGCATGGCAGAATCTAGGGTGTCTGTCTGCAGGGAAAGGGCCTGGGGGAATTCTGATGTGAAATTAACTAAAACTGGTTGTGAGACGCCCACAACTGCCCTTCTCCCCCAGACAGGCTGCAGAATGACGTCCATGTTTTGCTGCAGCTCATCCCAGCCTGACGTGGGACAGGGAATAGAAATGGCTGCAGTGGAGCCAACTCAGGTAGGGATTATCGGGGGATTGCTGGTGGGTTCCTGCTGGAGGAGAGGGACAGCAAATACACCGGAGATGGGAGGGTTTGCACAGTCTGGGTTGGAGCGGGGCAGGAAATGCACAGAGTGGGGAAAGGGAGGAGGCCAGGGTGTGGCAAACCTGCTGAGAGTTATTTAATAACCCAGGAGGTTGGGAGGTGGAAATGCCCTAATTTGTGAAGAAAGAAAATAGCCCACCTACATGGAGCTGGTAAAACTCACCAGACTCCCAGTGCGTGAGCCTGAGCTCACTAACCAGTGGCTGCTGTGAGATATAAAGGGGGCACCCATGAGTCAGGCTTATTGGAGCTGCCTCTCCCTTCATATCCCGCTCCTCACAAGGAGGAGGTTATTGGGCTTCCTACCAGTGAGCTCTTCCTGGACCCTGCTAGGGGCTCCATCTCCTGTATCAGTCGGTGGCCAGTAGGTGTGTGATGGATCTGCTGGGAGAGACAAGGGGCTCTCTCTTTGTCCCCTCACCCTGGTATTTGCTGGATACGCTGAGCGGGGTGGGGTTGACTGCGATCCACCCAGAGCTTCCATTTGATTGGCTCCTCTCTGCCACAAATAGTGGGGCTGTGAGTGGGGCAGCAGGTCCTGAATGTTGGAGTCTTGCTCTTTCAGGGGCCGGTGACCTTCGAGGAGGTGGCTGTGTATTTCACCAGGGAAGGGGGGGCTCTGCTGGACCCCACTCAGAGAGCCCTCTACAGGGATGTCATGCAGGAGAACTATGAGACTGTGACCTCGCTGGGTAAGGGTTCCTGTCCCCTCGGTTCTTGGAAGGGGAAATGAAGAGTTAAGGTTCACGCCAGCCCCACAATGTCACCTCTACTCTGTCCTGTTTCAGCATCACCCCAATATGCCAGTGACACACACACACTGCCACAGACCCTCCCCTGCTGCAGAACACTTTGGGAACAGAGCACAGGAGCCGTATCGCACTGTGTCAAATAGCTCCTGTTTGCTCAAGTGAAATTGGGAGTTAGGTCTGGCATAACTGTTCCACACCCCCTAATCATTTGTGTTGCCCTTTTCTGAACCTTTTCCAATTCCAATATATCTTTTTCTGAGATGGGGCAACAACATCTGCATGCAGTATTCAAGGTGTGGGTCTATCATGGATTTATTTGCCGTTTTTACAATGATATATGATATATTCTGTCGTATCTATCCCTTTCTTAATTATTTCCAACATTACTCGCTTTTTTTCACTGCTGCTGCACATTGAGTGGATGTTTTCAGAGAACTATCCACAGTGAATTCCAAGATTCATCTCTTGAGTGGAAACAGCTAATTTAGACCCCATCATTCTGTATGTATAGTTGGGATTATGTTTTCCAATGGGCTGCACTATGTGCTATCCTGACATCTAGCACTGCTGAGATCCTGCATTCAGTGATATCCCTGCCCTTCCTGTTCCCTTTCTCCACTGAACCCCACCAGCCCATGGTTACTATTCCTAGCTTCCCCATGACTCTCTCACTGTCTCTGAACCTCTCTGTCAGCAAGAAGCAGTGCCAGGGACACTTGTCCTCTCTCTGGAGTCTTCGATTTCTGGGACATGGATTTACTTTCTCTGTGTTGTAAGAGGCTCTGTCATAATGAGGGTCTGTGACATTACCTAGAGTACAATCTGGACTGTTAAATAGCTGTGTTCCCTCAGTTCTCCAACCTGGGGTGCCTTTTCCACTGTTTTCCCACGAGAACAGCCCTCTTGGCCAATTAACACACAGTCTCCAGCATGTAACTCTCTCCCAGCTACACAGTATTGAGTGCTGCTAGACAGCCACTCATGAATTACACCTCAGGAGAAAACCAGCAAATTCTCAAGTGCCCAACTTTCCCCCAGAAATGTGCGTCTTGCACTGTCCAGCACGCTACTGAACAACGCAAGCTCATATGAAGTCTGTCATTTCATCAGTGGAAAATGACATGCACCAGCTTGTTACCCCAAACGGCGTTTCCAACACACTTTAATCCAAACACACACAATAAGCCAAGATTGTTAACTACCAAAAACTAAAACAAGGTCCAGCCAATGAAAGGGCACTCCCAGGAGAGACTGTATAAAGGCTGAAGCATCAAACAACTTTGTAAACCTGAGAGAGCTGCCTTGGGGACAATGACAGGGAGAATCCCCCAAAGTGACTCCTTGGATTCTGCTCTTCTCTGGTCTCTGATTGTTCCTTCCAAAGTAGAGTACTTTGCACTTGTCCCTACTGAATTTCATCCTCTTTCCTTCAGCTCATTTCTCCAGTTTGTCCAGATCATTTTGAATTTTAATCCAATCCTCCAAAGCACTTACAACCCCTCCCAGCTTGGTATTGTCCACAAACTTGATAAGTGTAACAGAGAGACTGTTATTGGGAGGGTTTCACCATGTGTCAGAGGGTTACACCCTGGTGGGAGGGGGCTAGGCCTGTACTGGGATAAGGTCACTCTGTGCTTCACAGTGTGGCAGAACCTAGAGTGTCCATTAGCAGGGGAAAATCTGGGGGGAATCGGCTTGTGGAATGTACAAAGCCCAATCTGAATTCTTACACCCTGCCCTTTTCACCCCAGCAGGGTACAGAATAACGTCCATGTTTTGCTCCAGATCATCCCGTCCTCCCAGGGGGAAGGAAATGGTTGCAATGGAGCTGGCTCAGGTAAGGGATTCTCAGGGAGCTGGTGGTGGGTTCTGCTTGGAGGGAGAGGAGCAGTAAATGCATAGGAGGGTGGGAATTGCTAGAGGTGGTGGGAGGCAGGAAATATCTCGGGCGGAGAAAGGGAGGAGACAGGATGTGAGAAACCTGCTGACACTAGTGTAGTTTAGGGTGTGATGGGTTGTCACCCGCAGGGGGCAGTCTGGGAACCGCTGTGCCCTGTAACCCTCAAGCTGGGCTGGCCCTTCTCACACTGATTTGCTGGAGATTCAGCCAGCCTCTCTAGGGCCTGTTATCACCCAACACGACAGCAGGTGGCGCCATACACCCAACTAAGCTACCTGAGTGCTTTACCTGAGCCACTCAAGGACAGATAGACGACAACAGCCAATTTCTCAGCTCCCCAACCTTGCACACTTGCTGTAGTATAAATTCAGAATTATACCATCTTATAGTGCACAGGGATCCCTCTAATGTCAGCTCATTAATATAGTTCCCCTTCCCCTCGATCTGGGACAGATGTGCACAGCGAGCTTGTGCTAACGAAGCTGAGATTTTCCCCAGACACTTCACTCAAAATACGCTGGTTAAGATAAAGCATAAAACAAGTTTATTAGCTGCAGAAAGACAGATTAAGAGACTATAAGTGATAACAAACAGATCAAAGCAGATTATTTAGCAAATAACCAAAACTCAAACTACGCCTAATATACTAGCTGGATAGAATTTGAATTAGCAGTTACTCACCCTGACTGATGATAGAAGCAGTCCACCAAGTTTCCATACAGAAGCTAGAAATCCCTTTACCCTGGGAGCAGCACTTCCCCCACTTCAGTTTGTGTTTCTCAGGTGTTTCCAGGAGTTCTCTTGTGTGGGGAATGAGACCAAGAGATAACGTCACACCCCACCTTATGTAGCTTTTCCATATGGTGGGATCCCTTTGTTCCAAACTCAGTTCCCAGTCCAGTTTGTGGAAAAATACAGGTACTAAAATGGAGTTTAGTGTCATGTGGTCTGGTCACAGGCCCTGCTGTGTCATAGTATCCATGACTCATAGGCTGGCTGAAACATTCAGGGGAAGGCTAAACTCTTCCACAGTCCATTGTCTTTGTTGATGAGCATCAGCACTGTCTGGCGTCTTCATTGTTGTACCTGAAAGGCTCGTTGTGGGTGTTACACAGAGTAAGCACATTTGAAATACAGATACAGAGTCAGTATCCATAACTTCAAATACAAACATGATTCATGCACACAAATAGGATAATCATATTCAGCAAATCATAACTTTTCCAGTGACGCCACACATAATGCATCTTGTATAAAATACATCATAATTATGTCCTAATCATATTATAACCGTACCACTATGATGAATATGGGGTGTAGTGTCAGATAGGGCCTAATTTCAAGGCATAGGAGTTGGGAATGGAACTTCCCCTCTTTGTGGAACAGGAAATAACCCTACAGCCAGGGCTGGGACAACTTCCCAGACTCCCAGTGATGGAGCCTGACTCTACTGACACTTCATTAGTTACCACCAACCCCAATCGTTGTGGCAACTGAAAACTTTATCAGTGATGATTTTATACTCTCTTCGAGCTCATAGATAAGAATGTTAAATAGCACAGGGCCAAGAACCAATCCCTGCGGGAACCTGCTAGAAAGAAATCCACTCGACCCTGGTTCCCCATTTACTATCACAGTTTTTAATCTATTTAATGTATGTTGTGTTTATTTTGTATCTTTCTAGTTTTTAGTAAAAATATTGTGCTGATCAAGTCATATCCCTTACAGAAGTTTAGGTAAATTACATCAATACTATTAGCTGCAACCAAACTTTTGATCTCATCCAATAAGGATATCCCGTTAGTTTGATAGGCTCTATTTTCTCTAAACCTTTGTTAGTGGGCATTAATCATATTACCCTTCTTTGATTCTTTATTAATGAATGAAATCCAGTATTTGGCTGCTCCATTATCTTCACGAGTATAGATGTCTGACTTCAGGTCTTTTAGAAAGTTTTGGATACAAGTTATCCGGACCCGCTGATTTAAACATGCCTGACTTTAATAGCTGCTGTTTAATGTCCTCATGACTTCTTGTCAGAATGGAAAGAGTGTCGCCATCAACATCTTATGATACGAGTACATCATCTGTTTTTCTCCAAATCCAGGACAGAAATATTTACTGAGGACTTTTACCTCTTCTGCATTATTTTTGATAATTCTGCCATTTCTATCTAGTAAAGTTTGCACTTAATATACTTTTAAAAACTTCCTTCTTATTGTCATTGATTGGTCATTGATTTCTGCTAGCTTTCTTTACCAGTTTTCTACAATTCTGACCTTCTAACTTCTATTCTTTACTATTGACTTCCCCTTTCTTCCATATATTTTATTTGGAGAGTGTTGGGATTCCTACCAGGGAGACCCCAGTAGGGTCCAGAGACCGCCCCATCTCCTATATCAAGCTCTGGCTATGTGATAAATGTGAAGACCCTGCCTCCGTCTGTCAGCTGAGAGACACAAAGTTTCTCTCTTTCTACCCTCTGATGCCTCCTGGCTGCTCTAAGCTAGGTGGGGTGGGACTCTGTTAACATGTGACTCCCGGAGCCTCCATTTACCTGGTGCTGCTGTTCCGTGAATAGTGGGGCTGTGAGTGGGGAGCAGGTACTGAGTGTTGGGCTCTTGCTCTTTCAGGGGCCGGTGACCTTCGAGGAGGTGGCTGTGTATTTCACCAGGGAAGAGGGGGCTCTGCTGGACCCCACTCAGAGAGCCCTCTACAGGGATGTCATGCAGCAGAACTATGAGACGGTGACCTCGCTGGGTAAGGAGTCCTGTTCCCTCGGATATTGGAAGGGGAAATGAAGAGTGAAGGTTCATGCCACCCCCACAATGCCACCTCTACTCTGTCTTGTTGCAGCATCCAGGGCCGACTCCAGGCACCAGCCTACCAAGCACATGCTTGGGGTGGCACCTTGGGAGGGGGCGGCGATCGGGGTTTGTTTTTGTTGTTTTTGGTTTGGCCAGGTGGCGCTGTGGGGGGGGGGACTTGGGGGACGCGACGTGGCACTGGGTGGGGCGGGGACTTGGGCGACGCGACGCTCAGGGAGGGGTCGGGCGGCGCTCGCGGGCGCAGGGCGGCGCTCCTTTTTTTTGCTTGGGGCGGCAAAACTGTTAGAGCCGGCCCTGGCAGCATCACCCCAATATGCCAGTAACACACACACTGCCAGAAACCCTCCCCTGCTGCAGAACAGTTTGGGAACAGAGCACAGGAGCTGTATCGCAGTGTCAAATAGCTCCTGTTTGCTCAAGTAAAACTGGGGGTTAGGTCCAGCATAACGAACAGAAGCTTCCTACCCCTGGCCTTCTCTCAAACCCTGAGCCTTCTCAACCCAAACCAGAATGTGCTTGGGGTGTAACAAGCAGGCAACTGGAGTCAGAGCTGCCGATCCAGGGTTACTTATCATACAGACACTCAGTGAGTCCTTGAATGCTGGCTGGGAGTATCCAGACAGGGGAGCTCCAGCAGCAGAACACTGAATCTCACCCAGGATTACAGATGACACAACTCCTCACTGCTCTGGATTGCACCCCAGCATGTGAAAATGGCCTAGGTTGGTAGTGACATTTCTTGAGACATGCAGAGTCTTGCTCCCATATCACCAGGTGTAATAACAATAACAGGAAAGGCTGAATATGGAAAACTGATTGTTCAGCTTGCTTTTGACCTGCAATACAGAGAGCAATATATTCCAAATAAGGAAATTAACGTGCAACGTATGTGTCATTGTTTGGGGTTTTAAGCTTTAAAAGGCTTGTGTGATTTTTTAGCTCAGGGGGACAGTATTCCAATAGCTGTCACCCCCTGCACACTTTTAACCAAGAAAAGAGCCTCAGGCTGAGCTGATTCAAAATCAATCTTGTGGTCATTTTTCACAACAACTTCAAGTGGTCCCTGTGATGGAATGTAAATGTCTTCTTCCCACCTTCCCCCTGCAGGAGACTGGCTATTTGACCAGCTGTTTGCCTTGCTGTCTCTGAAGAACTGGTCTGTGGGTGTTCCCCAGAATTGTAACTTTTTCAGTAATATCATACTGTAAAATCTCATAACTTTACATACAGTGTTACTACACATTTTAACAGGAGGATAATATTCAGTAGGTTATGTGATTTCAAATGATACCTCACAAGCCATACTGCATACAAAATTGATCATAATTTTCTAGATGAGTGAACACAGGGGTATAGACTGACACAGTGTCTGTGTGTGTGTGTTCCCAGCAGATATGTGGGTATTTCAATCCCTCATAAGCACAGTGTTCGGCATCTTCAAGGACCTGAGGAACTGGTCCTGGGAATTCACTGGTTTACCAGGTGTGACACTGTATGGAATTGTGAGACACTTTGGTATTAATAATAAAATAATAATATAATCTGATAAAATTGCAATGAATTGTGCTAGATATGCCATGTAAGGTGTCAGTGAAAATGTTATGATTTGCCAAGTATGATAATTTTGTTTCTACGTTTGTATCACCTTTGTATTGTGAGTTATAGATATGTAGGGTATATCTGTATTTCCAGACTTGTGCAGTGTTTCTGGGTGACACCCCCAGACATATTGGCATCAATACTGCCTAGCCTGTTTGATGGCCCATTCAGGGTCATCACCTGTACAATGAGCCCATGGAAAGGACCAAGGGGATACACCTATTGAGTCAGCAAGACATGCCGGGGTATGCCTGTGTAATGCGAACTCCAAGGCTTTTCCATGCCACGTGCTGTGAAGCTTGTGTTTGGGACACAGGAAGTACAGGCCACATGGCAAAAGGAATATAAAGGGCAGCTGCATCATCTCCATTTGTCTTCAATCCCCCTTCCTACTTCTGGAGCAACTTCTCTACAAACTGAACCCTGGAACAAAGGACTGAATGACCCATCCAAGCTATGGATGTGTTCCAGACGGACTTTCAAGCCAGCAACTCACCAATACTGCTAAGAACCTGATATATCCATTTTGGAATGTATCTGACTGCTTTCCCATTTAACTTCTTTCTGTCTTTCTTTCCTTTAAACCTTTAGTTTAGATGCTAAAGGATTGTCTGGAAGGATGGAATTTTGGGTAATATCCAAACCTATACTGACCTGGTGATGTGGGTGAGCCTTTGGGGTCAGAGGAACACTTTGTTTATGTGAGCAGAGTTTTTAAATAACCTCTCACTGTCCTGGACCTCGCTGCTGATTAGGAGCCAGAGAACTGGGATGGAATAAAGGGGGCCGTGTGATTTCTTTTTTCAGCTTCTCGATAACCCGTGTGGGGGATCAGAAGCGCAGTTGGTGACTGGTCAGTGAGTTTAACTTCAGTGTTAACCACCAGTTCTGGGAGCATCTGCTCTCCCTTTTTCAGCCTACCCTGATCTTGGCATTTTCAGTGAGAACTGCCCCTGGCCCACCAGGTCACACTAAGCACTGAAGTTAAATTAATAGAATGTTTTTTTATGACCAAGTCTTATGAAATCAACTGAATTCCTTTGTTTTCCTTCATCTGAGCAGGGTTTCTAGTTTTCCAACGTGATGTGATCTCCCAGCTGGAACAAGGGGAAGAGCCATGGGTCCCAGACCTCCAGGGTTCAGAGGAAAGAGAGATCCTGAGACCTCCCTGCACAGGTGAGGAAACATTAAAAAACCTAAGAAACTGTAAGTGCCTGAAGGAAAAATCTGGAATGCCCAACAAAGCCCTTGGGAGGTCTCTCAGTTCATTATTGTCCCTAGCAGGGGTCGTATCCTCAGGGTAAATATAGCTCATGGCTTCCTATAGATCCTAGCAGACACCAGGCAGTAGCTTCCTCCCTTCCCCCTGCGTATTTGGATGGGATGTGAAGGCTGAATTCATCCCCCTCCTCTCTCCTATTTGGGGGAAGAGTTTGGGGGAGTTCAGCTCCTGATTTTTATTTGACCTGTCTTCAGCACTTGTTTTTGTTTGGTCTTCCCCTTTCCATCCCTGTTTGAGGTTTCTGTCTCTATCACAGCAGGTGATGCAATGGCATGTGAGAAAGAGGAGCAGAATTCTCAGCCTGAAAATGTTGAGCCAGTGGGTAAAAACAGAGCATTATCTCAAAGATGGAAAAGGAATGTGTCCAGGAGTCATGAGCAGGGAAAATCCTGGGAGATTCAGCACAGACCAAAAACAGATCAAGGAAACCAGCCAGAGAAGAAAGTCAATAAATTTATTTCCTGTTGGGGAACTCAGAAGGTCCTCATGGAAATCACAACACAGCAGGATATCCTCAGGCGAAAGAGAAAAAATACATGCAGGGAGTGTGGAAAAACCTTCTCTCACAGCTCAGCCCTTTCTGTACATCAGACAATCCACACAGGGGACAGGCCCTATGAATGCACTGAGTGTGGGAAAACCTTCAATCGCAGTTCGCACTTTATTAGTCATCAAACAATCCACAGAGGAGAGAGGCCCTTTGAATGCCGTGAGTGTGGGAAATGCTTCACTAGCAGATCAGACCTTTCTAAACATCAGAGAATCCACACAGGGGAAAGGCCCTATGAATGCCGTGAGTGTAGGAAAACCTTCAATCGCATTTCACACCTTATTAGGCATCAAACAATCCACAGAGGAGAGAGGCCCTATGAATGCCGTGAGTGTCGGAAATGCTTCACTAGCAGCTCGGCCGTTTCTGTTCATCAGAGAATCCACACAGGGGAGAGGCCCTTTGAATGCAGTGAGTGTGGGAAACTCTTCACTAGCAGCTCAAACCTTTCTCAACATCAGAGAATCCACACAGGGGAGAGGCCCTTTGAATGCAGTGAGTGTGGGAAAAGCTTCACTAGCAGCTCAGACCTTTCTCAACATCAGAGAATCCACACGGGGGAGAGGCCCTTTGAATGCCATGAGTGTGGGAAAAGCTTCACTCAAAGATCAGTCCTTTCTAGACATCAGAGAATCCACACAGGGGAGAGGCCCTTTGAATGCCATGAGTGTGGGAAATGCTTCACTAGCAGCTCAAACCTTTCTAGACATCAGAGAATCCACACAGGGGACAGGCCCTATGAATGCACTGAGTGCGGGAAAACCTTCAATCGCAGTTCGCACCTTATTAGGCATCAAACAATCCAGGGAGGAGAGAGGCCCTATGAATGCAGTGAGTGTGGGAAATGCTTCACTAGCAGCTCAAACCTTAGATTTAATTTACCTTGGTTCCTCAACTGTTGCTACAGCTCTAGTACCCATCAATCCAAAGACTGAGAGAAATGGAGAGTTCCAACCATTGTCCTTTTAGTATCTTATTGTTCCTCTCTCTATTTTTTGTGCTGGCCTTTCTATTCTATCATTTTCTGCCTTTGTTTAGTTGGTAACAGTTGGTTTCCATCACTCACGTTTGTTTGTTTAAATCTCTATCCGTTGTTAAATAAATTTTTTGCTTGTTCGATAACTGGACTCAGGTGCTGTGTGAGATACAGTAGCAATGGTCCACAGTAAAACTAGTAACCTGGGATACTTGGGGAAGACAGGATCTGGGATTTCACCAACTATCTGGTGATCCGGGCTGGACCCCAGAGGGGGACACATTGAAGGAACTCAAGGGTTAAGGTGGCTGCTGTAGCTCAGAGGAGGGTCCTTGAGTTCCAGCAGGCTGGTGAGTTTGGTCACTAACATCCAGCTGCCAAATGCAAAACTCCCTCTTCCTTGTGGCAGGTGGCAACAAGGAGACTCACAGTCCTCAGCACCCTGAGAAGGGTCACAGTGTGTCTCTGTGTTGATCCACCTGTCAAATTCACACAGGGAAAGCTCCCGATAGCACAAAACTCTGCCCTATGAAATCATGGAACATGTGCTCTTTGCTCTGTGAAAGCATGTAAAGAATCCAAGCGCTGGAGGACAGGGTTTGGGTCCAGAGTGACCTAGACAAATTGGAGGATTGGGCCAAAAGAAATCTGAGGAGGTTCAACAAGGAGAAGTGCAGAGTCCTGCACTTAGGACGGAAGAATCCCAGGCACTGCCACAGACTGGGGACTGACGGAGTGAGGGGGGATTTGATAGCAGCCTTCAAGTACCTGAAAGAGCAGCTGTGTGGGCTTTCTCCTGGCCACTTTTGCTGGGCTGGGCAGGCAGCCTGGAGGCCTTTCTAGAAGAGAACTGGGAACTGAGTTAGAAAAACCAATGTGAAAACCAGAACCTCAGGTTTAGACTCATTTATTTATAATATTAAATCTTCAATTCTAGTGTCACAGTCAATACAATTGCTTCAGCCTGATAGTTGCCCAAAGGGAAACTTAACATCTCTCCAAGGGGAGTGGAGAGAAAACACTTTTCAGAGTCCAAGAGAGACAAGGCGGGTGAGGGTAGGAGCTTGCAGAGGACCAACCTCTGTTGGTGAAAGAGACAAGCTGTGGAGCTAACCCCACACACTTCTTCAGTTCTGTGTAGCCTGGAAGTTCGTCTCTTCCATAACCAGCAGTTAGAACATAAGAACAGCCACACTGAGTCAGACCAGTTCATCTAGCCCACTCTCCCGAAAGTGGCCAATGCCCGGCGCCCCAGAGGACCCCTGGGACCAACATGGATACAACACCACCACCAACAAGGTTAAAAGTCAATGCACGTGGAGAAGCATCTTGTGTTTCATTCCTTATGTCCTAGTCCCATCATGTGGCCATTTCCTTTTCTTCCTTTCTGTTAAAAGCTTTGGTGTTTTGCACAGAAACATTATTTCCCCAGGAGAGACCCAGGAGTGGGGGCTGCATTCCTGTACCAAACAGTCACTGGAAGGGGGCAGACAAAGGCCTTTAGGACGAGGCGTCCGTCACTGTCAAAAATCATCTCCCTCCTGCAGGTCACTGGCAGCCTGAATTGTTTGTTATCCTCCCAGAGTCTGGGGGTAGGAATCAGCACTACCCAGCCCCTCCGTACGTAGCAGGAACAAACAGAAACCTGGTCTTTAAAACAAGCTGTCCCCTTCCTTCTCAAGGAAGAGTTTTCTGTGCTTGAAGTTGAGCTTCAGTTCCCCTCTCCTGGGGCGGGGCTGGTGTGGGGCCAGCTCCCAGTGAGATCTGTTTTCACCATTGCCCCCTTTCAGTCACTCTGGGATCCTAACTCTGCTCCCAGCTGTCAGGCAGCTTCCAGCCCATCCACCCTGCTCATTAACTCTGTGGTCATGTGTCACTCCCTCTGCCAGCACACAGAGCCTGCAGGAAAGCTACTCCTGCCAGATGCATTGGTATAGTGGTGTGCATGGGTGCTTTCTAAGCAATTTATCTGGGTTTTATTCCCAGTCAATGCAATAATGGCTTTTCTCTTTTGTTGTTTCCTCATCTGGAAGTGGTTTAATTTCAGTCACATTGTGTTACAATCACATTATCTATAGAATGAAACAATAAATGTGTCAAAGTCCAGCAGGTCATACAGGATGGAGGCACACAAGGGGCTGGAATGTGTCATCTGAGAAAGACAGAACACACGGAAACCTGCATCTCCCATCCCCTGGCCTTGCGTGTTATGATTCCAGCTGCGTGAGCTGTTTGTAGGATGTTCCAGCATGATGGGGACATGAAGTTTTGAGTCAGTTTTTGCTCCTGCAGTTTCCTTTGCTGTTATAATTATAATGACATGAACAACAGGGAGTCAAAATAAACATAAACCCCAAATTGCAATACAGGTGGGGAAAGAGACGATCACTGTTAAGCCAAATACGTCAAAATAAAAGTTAATACTAAAAAAGGGGAGGGGGGAAGAGATCAGGTATGTGGAGATCCCCTTGATATTTCAGTGCACATTGTTAGAATCAAAGTTCAGACTTGACACTGGAAAACTACCTGTCTCTCTGAACACCTGTGATGAGCAAGATGGAGTTGGGACACCTGTTCTGCTTCAATCATTTATTGTCTCTCTGTTCTCTCCTTCTCCCCGCAATTCCTCATCTCCAATGTCTCTGCCTTTCTCCTCTTGCTCCCTCTCCCCTGCCCTTTCCAGGAACTCACAGTCTACAGCATTTAGGACAAGCCAGAGCTCCCATGTTCTGCACATGAGCCTGTGTCAGAGGACGTGTGACCCAGGTCAGAACCAGTCACCGGATCAATATGACCCTTTATGGGAGACTTCTCTGCCTGCTCTGCAATTTACATCTCCCCTTTTCCCTCCACCACCCACAAACAGGGTGGGGTACAGCTCTGACAGAGGCCTAACAGGAGAAATTTCAGCCCAAAGACAAATTTGTGTGAAATGTTGAGAAATGAAGAGCCCCCCAAATCCCCAGAACTCTAGTGTCACCCCCATGGCACCAGCACAGGGAACCCAGTGAGATGGGGTTACAGAATACAAGGGGGGGAGGCAGCAGGGAGAGAGGTGACAGGGAATCTCTCTTTTTCTTTCTCTCGTCACTTTCTGTTCTTCTCTTTCCTTCCAGGAACTGCAGTCACAGCAGGGAGGGGTTTGTCTCCGTGTCTGTCACGGAGGTGGTGGAAGTGACAGATTCTGTGACTTCCTGCAACCTCCGTGACTTCTGCAGTGGGCACAGTGGCTGACTCCAGGGCCACTCAATCAACTGGCTCCAGGGGCTGCCCAAGCAGCGGCCAATGCGGCTGGCCCGGGGACCACTTGACCAGTGGTCCCGAGGGCAGCAGGAGCAGCCACAGCTTGGTGGCCTCTGGCAGCACTTCTGGGGTGGCCAGAGCAGCAGCTGGCCCCCTGGGGCTCCCCCCTGCCCCAGCAGCAGCTGGAGTGGCAGCGACTCTCAGGGCTTCTCCCCTGGTAGCTGGTGCTCATTAGCCATCAAATAAATCAAAACACTTCCCCCTGCAAGTGGATTTAGCCCGGGACCCTCAGAGTCAGCAGCTCTTACACCCACTACTGAGCTCTCTGGTCAGGTGTCCTAGTGCCGGGAGCCTCCGATGTAGATCCTAAAATAGCGTTTTTGCACCAGGGGGGCTGAAATTTTGGACCAGACATTGTAGCTCCACTGTTATTTTACTGAATTGCTTCAAAACAGCAAGTGTAGAAAGTGTCCTAAGTGCCAGGCTCTCTGCCATGGAAACAGCTGCCCCTGCTCTGCAGGAGTCTCTGCGTTCCACCCAGCAACGTACACACCTGCTCCGCACTGAAGGGGGGTCAGACAGTGACGGTAACGCAAATCTTCAGACTATTAACCCAGGTCCCTTTCTTTAACCCAGGACATGCCAGTCACCTGTTAGCCATGGCGTTATCTTCATCTTCAAATACCTCTCAGGACATTTAACAGAGGGAGTGAACCCCCCCAAATGGCTCCCTGTTGAGGCGTTGTACCGAACCTGCCCCTGGAGACTGTCTGGTTTTATACTCTTAGAGCTTTTTCTCTTCAAACCCCTTATTCCAATCTCTGGGCCAACCTCCGCATTTCAGAGTTTAGAATTTACTCTCATCACCCTCCTATGGCACTTTCCATGTGAATTGGGCAAAGCAAGTGGGGGAAGCTCCGTGGCTAATGAAAACCAACGCTCTGGGTGAGGCCTGAACTCACACCCACAGCTGTATTTCCCCCTGCATGAGCCACTATAGGTGCTTCTTAGACAAACTTGGGCTGTCGGTGGTTATGTGTGTCTGTGCTTCACCACTTTGGCTGCTCTGTGAAAAGCTGATGGTTCAAACAGAAGCTGGTGGGTTTTTGTTTTGGTTTAAGCAATTAGAGTCTAGTACATTTTAACAGGAAGAAAATGTCCTATTCTGGTCTAGCCCCATTTGACTCCTTCTGTCCATCTTCTTCCTTCGCCCTCAGTGTCTCTCCTTCCCCATTGGGGACATGCAGAGATGAACCCCAGTCAGTCTGTGTCACAGAGAGTCTGTATCTCCTAAGGAATGTGGGTGAAGGATTCCAGCTGAATTAACTCCACTCACCTGGGTTAGAAACATTTGTTTCTTTCGAGCACATAGTGGGAAATGGGACATTAATTCAGACCCAGGAGGCAAGGCAGAGGCTTCATGCTCTTGATCTCCATGAAGGGAGAGAGGATCCCCAGGAAGGAACAGAGCTTCCTTTAGACTCAAGCTGGGTCTCCTGGAAGTTGGAAAAGACCCTTGGTCACTGAGGATCTCATGGGATCGTGCTGCTCCAGAGGCTCGAGAGTCCTGGGTGCGGGGAGGGTGTCACTGCACAGTCTGAAATGGAAGGGAGGACCCTGGAAGGGACGGGGAGGAACAGAAAATGGAGAGGAATGAAACAAAATAAACGCCTCTTCTCTCTCCCCTCCCCAACCCAGCAAGAACTGTTATCAGTGGGGAAACTCCCCACGATGAATGGCAGAGACCACAGAGACATTTGCCTCATGCTGAGAAGTAAGGTGACCAATCACCAAGTGTGAAAAATCAGAGACTTTCCCCAGATGCATTGGTGGTATAGTGGTGAGCATAGCTGCCTTCCATGCAGTTGACCTGTGTTTGATTCCCAGCTGATGTGATGATTCCTACACTGGGAATTGGTTTAATTTCAGTCATGTTGTATCAGTTTATCAATGGAATGAGAGAATCAGTGTCCCAAATCCCAACAGGTCATTAAACACCCAGTGGAGGAAGAAAGGGGTGGGACTATATAATGAGCAGTTGGAGTCATCCTGGTATTACAGTGCTTGGTTTATTTTATTTTTTTAATTTCCTTTACTTCCCTCTCCCTTTTAGACTCAGAGCCTTTAAGATCAGAAGGGACCAATGTGATCATCTAGTCCGACCTGCTGCACCTTGCAGGCCAAAAGACCCCACCCACCCACTCCTGTAATAGACCCGGGAGGGGAGGCAGCTCTGTGCACTGCCCCTACCCCAGGCAGCACATGGAGGCCCTCTGCTCCCCTCCCCCAATGGGTGTGCAGAGATGTGCCAGCAGCACTAAGGTGGCTCCCTGCCCACTCTACATCCGCCCCTCCGTGCCGCTCCCAGAAGTGGCTGGCATGTCCCAGCATACCCTGGGGTGGGGGGGAGTGTCTCCACGTGCTGCCCCTGCCCCGAGCACCGACTCTGCAGCTCCCATTGGCCAGGAACTGTAGCCAATGGCAGCTCTGGGGGCAGCGCCTGCAGACAGCATCACATGGAGATCCCCTGGCCCAACTCATCTAGGAGCTGCTGCCGGAGGGTTGTGTGTACCGGTCACTTTGGGAGCTGCACCACCCCTCCTGCACCCACCCCCACCCCCAGCGCAGAGCCCACACCCAAATTTCCTCCCAGTGCTTTGCTTGTCTTTCTTTCACCAGAACCATCCTTCTTCTCCTGGGCTGCAAGTAGCCATCCCTGGGAAGCCAAGAGGCAGGCACAGGATTCTGCCAAGTAAGTGTCCCACAGCGCCGCGATGGACGGTGCGATGAAGGTAAGTCTTCCTGAGGCAGAATGAACTGCAATGCAGCGACCACTGGCCAGGCGGTCGGGGCGAAGGGCATTCACTGGAGGTACAAGCTTGTGAGTGACTCCTGAGCACAGGGCCCCTTCCCCTTTTAAGGACCTGCTCCTCATGGCCTGCGACTGGAGATGACTTGGCTGCATCTGGTGGGTCACACTCCACCTTGGGCAGTGTCCATGCAGTGTCCCTGCTCTGGGTGTGTGAGTGCTGCCTAATGAGAGTCCCAGACACCTTCTCTATCTAGGAGCTCTTCTGCTCTTTCAGCTGTTCAACCAGCCCCTTCATCCCACAAGCATTGCAGGAGGGAGCGGGAGGGGGAGGGGGAAAGCCACTTCACAGGCATTCAGATCGGGAGAGGAGACAAAAATGGTAATGGGGGAAGTATAACAGACCTATTGAGCATAGAAGTCACTGCTGCTCCTACAACAGCAGGGACAGGCCACTAGGAGCTGGGAAAAATTAAGCCCTCATGTTTCTGCCTGGTTTTGAACCAGGGACCTTTTGCGTGTTAGGCAAACGTGATAACCACTACACTACAGAAACTCTGTCGCAGTGCTCTGCCCCTCCCTTCATAAGAACATAAGAACGGCCAGACTGGGTCAGACCAAAGGTCCATCCAACCCCATATCCTATCTGCCAACAGTGGCCAATGCCAGGTGCCCCAGAGGGAGTTAACTTAACAGGTAATGATCAAGTGATCTCTCTCCTGCCATCCATCTCCACTCTCTGACAAACAGAGGCTAGGGACACCATTCCTTACCCATCCTGGCTAATAGCCATTAATGGACTTAACCTCCATTAATTTATCTGCAAAAAGAACAAGGAGAACATGTGGCACCATAGAGACTAACAAATGTATTTGAGCATAAGCTTTTGTGGGCTAAAACCTACTTCATCGGATGCATGCAGTTAAAAATACAGTAGGAAATATATATACACACAGAGAACATGAAAAAAATGGGTGTTGCCATACACACTATAACGAGAGTGATCAGTTAACGTGAGCGGTTATCAGCAGGAGAAAAAAACCTGGTGTTGGGAGGGGAACAGGAGAAAGGACAAAGGAAGCAAGAGACGAAGAGAAAAGAGGGATCAGACAGTGGATGGAGCAAGAGGTGAAACAAAAAGGACAACCCCCAATGTCCCCAGTGATTCTAAGGGACAAAATCCAGGTGCGGAATGAAATTCTGCCACCTTAAACTCGTGTTTTCCATGCCTAGAATTCAACTCTCACCAGATGGATCAGACTGAACAGGTTTCACACCTCCAGGAGGCTCTTACCTTCTAAACAGGGACGGCTGTTTTCCAGTAAAATCACTGAAAGGGAAGGAGAAAACTCGAAAGAGGTTCCTCCTGGCGCTCACGTCCGTGAACCCGAATACTTAGTCCTCAAAGAGAGACCCGGAGAAGGAGACTTGCTGAAGCAAAGCCACAGGGGTCTCTGAGGTTTCCCTGGCCCCTCGCCCCTGTCCTGCCTGGCTGATGTCAGCATCTCTCTGTGAGGTCACCACCTCCCCACCACCTTGGACCAATAGTCTGAGGTCCTGCAAAAGGCCTTTGTGATGTCACTGCCACACCCCTCCCTTGCTGTGCCAATGTCCTGCCCCTGGCCAGGCTCTTTGGAGGTTTGAGCTACTCCCTGTGGATCACCCCACTCAAGGAGCGTTCGTTCTAGGCAGCAAGCCGGCTAGACAGGAAAACATCAGACGCTGCTCCCAATGTTACGCTCAGTTTGTCAGAAATAAGTCGACTTTATGGCCAGAAGAGACCATTAGAGCATCTAATCTGACCCCCTGCATATCACAGGCCTCCTGTATGACACAAGAGCTACTTTTGGGGCAAACACATTCCAGAAAGGCATCTAGTCTTCATGAAATGACATCAAGAGTTGGAGAATCCACCACTTTCCTTGGTAGCTTGTTCCTGTGGTGAATCATCCTCACTGTTGAATATTTGAGCCTTAATTGTAATATGAATTTGTCTCTTTTCACCTTCCAGCCACTGGGTCTTGTTATGCTTTTCTCTGCTCGATTCAAGAGCCCTTTAATAACCAATCTTATCTCTCCATTAAGACACTTCAATACTTCAGTGAAGTCACCTTTCAATCTTCTTTTGATCAGCTAAACAGGTTGAGCTCTTTCAATAGCTCCCTAGAAGGCATTTTTCTCCAGCCCTCAGAACATTTGGTGGCTCTTTGCTGTCCCAAACTCTAATTTCACAACATCTTTTTCAAACGAGGACACCAAAACTGGAGGCAGTATTCCAGTATCAGTCTCACTGATGCTGTGTCACCTCCTGTGACGTTACTGACATAATCTGTAACTGTATAGATCACCGTTGCGACTGCTGTTCTATATTTGCAGCCAATATTGTAGAAAGGTTGTTGTGTAAGGGGTCTATGGAGAGGTTCTGATTGGCTGATTATAATGATGCTATCTCTAAATGTGTATCATTTTTGTAGTTGACATTATGAATATTGGTTCTATGCTGCCCGTATTTCAAAGTTGTGCTCTGCTTAAAGGGAACACCTGAGAGATGATGGTGTCAGTTCTGCCTAGCCTGCTTGATGCAGGTTAGGCAAATGTGAGAACCACTATACTACAGAAAGTCCATTACACTGCCCTGCCCTGCCCTCAAATTCCCTGCACTTTGGTGGTGCTCACCCTGGCACACACTGATGGGCGAACCTGGAGAAACTGGCAGCAGCTCTTTGATGGGTCAGCTGGAAGAACAGAGGACTGGAGCCAGGGATCAGGAAGTCGTCCTTACATCACCTTTGTGACTCTAGCTTGAAGGGGAGCATCTTTTTCTTCCCCTTGCTGAGAAGCAGCAAGTGAAAAAAGAAAGGTCTGGTGGGCCAACTGGGTGCAGAAGCCAATGCTGCCTTTTCCTGCAGTGAAGCCCAAAATGAGGGACTTACATTGAGTAAAGGCAGTGTTGTGCTTCCAGGAAAGAGCCCACTGCTGCAGCAAGAGGGATAAAACAGCCTGCTGAAGCCTGGGATTGAACCAGGGACCTTTAGTCTAATGCTCTCCCAACTGAGCTACTTCAACACCTGCAGGGGGCCTTTTTGGGCTGCTGCTTCTCACCTTCAGGTTTATTCTCCATAAACCATCTCTCCAGTCAACAATGGCCAATGCAAGACGGACATCGCTTGCTATTTTAGCCCTTGGAAACGTCATTAACTAGTCTCTGGATCTCTTAAATGCTGTGCTTCAGTTCATGGGGGAAAGGCAAGAGAAGCGACCTTTGACCAGGGAAAGCAGGAGTTAGGGGTTAACATCCTAACGCTGTTTGTCTCCGACTGTACAACTATTTAATACCGGCCCACCCTGTGCTGGTGAGTGCTCCATTTCTAGATGTTAGTACATTTCAGTTACTGTCAAAATTAAAAGTTTCTATATGGTTAAAAGAAATGATTTTTTCATTTGCTTATATATGGCATGAATAAATGCAGATTTACACATCCTAGCATGAACATTTATTGTCTTATATGATAGAGAAAATCCTGCAACCAGATTGTGCATCAAAATCATGAAATGAGCTACAAATGCAATAAAAATAAGGTATTCAATGGTTTAACATATGGAGCGGGGGTGGGGGGCACTGAAGACACGTCTTGCCTGGGACGCCGCTTGGTCTAGGGGAGGCCCTGTCAGGGAAAACAGGAGCTAGTCTCACACGCCTATTTCCAGGCTGTAATCTGTGGGCGCCCTGCTCTGGGGGAGGGATCGCAGCAGCCCAGACTCAGGGCTGGAACAGGCCCCGGATTGAGGGGGTGGCTGCACGGTTTGCAGCGCTCTGATGTCTCAGACAATGTGTCTTTCCCAAAGCCTCAGATCTGTGTCCCCAGAAGGCTCCTGCGCTGCCTCCGCTCCTTTCATAGTCTATAGCAAGGAGCAGCAGCAAGGGTCAGGGATGAGCCATAGGCACTCGGTGGGGGGGCAGAGGCTTCAGGAGGAAACCCAGCCCCCAGAACAGAGCGGGATAGGAGGCTTTTTCTCTCTCCTTAGCCACGGGCTATAGCTCCGAGAGCTCTGTGAAATGCCTCCCCGCCCACAACCTGGGGAAGGGGAAGGAGTCCCAGGTTCTAGCTCGATTTGGAGGAGGATCACTGGACCCTAGAACCACTCGCTGCCCTTTCGCGGAGAAACCTGTGATGCCCAGAACGGGGCTGAGATAAATGCTGACAGGAGTCTGGAATTGCTCCCCTGGAATAGCAGCAGAATTGGGCAGCTGGAAATCTCCCCAAAGGAGCTGAAGCCTTGGTGGGTCAGACATAGATGCCCCAGGTACTGCATGGGGGGCTTAGGTTTGTTTCTGGACAAGAGCAGTGAGAGTTTTATTGCCTCAACATTTCTGTAGAAAAATTCAGACCCAAAGTGTGTCTGGTGGGGAGGTCGATAGCGGTTTCTTTGGGTTTGATTTAGTTTGTTTTCTCATTCTCATTGTAAAAGCCCTGGGTCATTTTGATGGGAACAATGTTTGTGGAAGGCCAAGGACAAGTAAGAAAAGTTAAAAATCTGCGTTGGAGTGAGGGGGTCTGTGTGGGCCAGGGCAGGGGTGGAGATTTTCATGGGGAGGGGTTAGGGGATAAACGAGAGGGTTTTGCGGGAACACAGGGGGATGTTTTGCAGTTTAACCTCCCCACTTTCCTGTGCTGCTGCCCAGCTCAGACCCCACTGACACCCCTGTGACGAAGTGGGAATTTTCTGGATGTTTTGTTTGCATCTTGTGTGTACCTCAGTTTCCCCATTTGTTGCACGATTATCTAGGTTAAAGGTCCAAAATGTGGGGTGCACCCTGCCAGGGGGATGGAGTAACATTCAGGGGGATGCAACTGGGCCCGGGCCAGCCCCTATGGGGGTGCAGAGGGGGAGCCACCCAGCTCTTCTCTTGGCTCCAGCTCTGGCCCCTGCCTCAGCCCCCTTACCCCTGTCTGTGTCCCTTCCCCCTTAGCTGCGGCCCCACTCCCAGCCACGACTCGGGGGGAGCATGGACAGGGGTGGGGGGCATGACCCTGAAGTGCTTTGGGACCACGGATCTCTGTGGTGGGACAAGGGGGTTAAATCTTGGCAGAGACCCCCAAAGGGCAGGTGTGGCTGCTGTCGAGCTGCCTGGGCCCAGACAAAGGCCACAAATTCTGTCTCCTAGCAACCGATGGCCGGGGCGCACCTGCTGCAAGAGGCCAGCTGGCTGGGAGCAGTCGGAGAATAAAGAACGAGCTGGAGGCCAGGTGAGCAGGTTGCCAGGGAAACAGGACAAAGGACAGACGAGGGGCAAAGGGCCTGGCTGAGTCGGGCTGTTGGGAGCAAGGAGTCTGCTGGTTGGGGACTCGAGGGGAGAGCCCAGGCTCTGAGTTCGGGGTCTCCCCAAGATGGATGTTGCTGAATCTTCCTGCTTCCTGTGCGAACACAGAACTTTCCCAGGCTGGATTACAGACCCCTAATGAACCTTCTGTTGTACAGCGCTGGCTGAGAGTCACTGGTGACTGTGGAAGTTGGGGTGCAGGACTCCCCTTCGGGGGGGGGGGGGTGAGGCTTTCCCAGGTGTCCGATTCAGGTGGACTCACTGCAGGAAGCTCCTGGTGTGGAACAGGGGGGCTGAAAGGTCCAAGGTCAGTCCCAGGAGGTGCTGAAGCCAAGGAGGCTTCCCCCAGTGAGAGCGTCCCCTGGGGGGAGTCACACTGAGGAGGCTCCTGCCTGGGTTTGACTCCGAGCTGTTCCAGAGCACGGAGCCTGTGTGCCCGTCACAGCCCCCCAGCATGTGACCTACAGGCTCCACTCTGGCAAAGCTCCCTGTAAATGAGAGACAAACTCCCCCCTTCTCCCAGTTACTCTCCCCTGCCGAGAACCCAGAGCAGCTCCTGCCTCGCTGGGTCTCCTGCCAGCCACAGCTGGCCAAGGAGCCGCTCCCCTGGGTCCCTGTGCAGGGGCAGTGTCAGTTCCGACCTCACGAGTACAGTGGCGACGCTCCCTGCCTGTCATGGGGGGGGGGGCGAGGGCTTGATTCCCTGAGGAGAAAGCTGGGATTGTGACACCCATGTATGTCTGCAGTGCAATTAAACCCCACAGCTGGCCCAGGCCGGCTGACTCGGGCTTGCCAGGCTCGGGATCCAGGGGCTGGAGCCCAACCACTGGGACCCTCCCCCCTCGCTAGGTTCAGTGGCCGATATACTGAAGATGAGTTTGTAAGTGGGGAATGTGCACTGGGTGCTGCCACTGGAGAGACACTTCCCAGCAGGAGCCCCACCCCGTGAATGTGATCTACTCTAAAAACATGTGATGACAGAAAGTCAGCCTGGGGCTCTGGATTTATCATCTCGCAACGACTCGATTCAACTTGCTCAGGTTAGAAAGAAATTTGTGTTTTTTTATTGTGAGCCTGAAAATTGCCTCCAGTGTGAAAGTCAGAGTGGGATTATTTCACGCTCACGCACCTTTATCACTAATGAAGGAGTAAAGGAACGTGCAAACCAACGAAGCCTTAACATGTCATTTGCATCCTCAAGCCTGTCCCTGTGGCAGGATCTCAAGGACAGACAGAAATGTTACCCGGTGTCAGGAGTAAAGAGGAAAGCACTTCCCCTCGTGTATTTCCCCAGGCTGTTGTGCAAGGCAGCAGAGGCGCTTTAGGGCATTTTCTGTCACTGATTTTTTTCATGTTGGTGTGGGAGGAAAGACTTAGACCTGCCCACTTTGTGACCCTGTGAATGTGAAGTGACCAGATGATGAGTTAACAATGATGCTGTTGCACAGGATTTGATTGGAACTAGAAAACAAAAAGCCCTTAAAGTGGAACTCTTGGGTGAATAGAACGAGCTGATTTATAGTCAGCTTTGAAAGGCAATAGACTGTTACGTCGGGCAGAACAGCCTGGTTTGGTTGGTTGGTTGTTGTCCCTAATAAATTGCAGAGGGTTCAGAGAAGAGCCACAGGAATGATTAAAGGCTTGAGCAGGGAGAGGAGTTTAAAAATAAACCGAACCTTCCCTGCTCCTGCCAGCTGTGATTGCTGAGGACATTTTCCTTCTCTACTCCAGGGTCTCTCTTCTGCCAGATTATCAGCAAGTCAGGCCCCCTGCAGACTATGGCAGAGCAGTTTGGTATTAAGCTACAGGACTCACAATGTAAGAGTGCAGCTGCTGTAGCACCTTGACCAACCATGGGCTAAATCCTGCAGCCCTGGCAGCCCAGGATAACCTCCCACTGATGGTGATGGGAATTTAGCCTTTGTAACGATCTGCTGGTACCCGAGGTCTCAGATGTGAATTAAACTGGGGGCAGACACAGCTCTGTCCAAACAAGTGAAGGATGTAAGTGAAAGAGCAAAGCTGGCCCTGGGGAGCTGCTGCAGTCCCATCACCACAGCTGGAAGGGAACAGAGGGAAAACAGCTGGAGCAGCACAGAGAAAAGGAAGTTTGTCAGTGAGATCAGTAGCAATAAATGTGAACTGAAGGAGTGCTTTCTCCTCTGTGCCGACAGGTTTGAATTGTGTTACTGTACTATGAGATAAAGCTTTACAATATCCTGCTCTAATTTCAGGATGGGTCTGTAACCATAATTAGTCTCTGTAGAAGTGGGACTTTCAAAATTCCCAAGGAATTTAAGGGGTGGGGTTCACGGTTGGTCACCTGAGGGAGTGCAGTAGAATTCAAACCAAAGACCAGAGAAGCGAGAACAGGGATTGTGGGATACCTCCCGGAGGCCAATCACAGCACTGTAATCGACCAGGGTGTCTACACTGGCACCATGGGGCTGTAGTCCCGGTGCAGAAAGCTGTACGCCTCTCGTTGGGAATCCCTCTGATTTACTGTTTTTACAGAGGGTGAAATGACAATTTTTCCTATCCCTGCCCTGTTCCTGCTCTTTGTATTAGTTCAATATATTTTAAGTGAGAAAAATGGTAGAAAAAAATATCTGCTCTCCAACACAACTTGAAACAACATCAGAGCAACTGGGAATGAAACAATTTATTTCCAAAAGGGGAACTCGATGACTAACAATGGCTTTGAAATGGGGGAACAGTATAACCGTGATGCTCAGGGTTTGTTTAGACTAGGAAAAGTGATGGAATTTAGGTCAGTTGAAGGGGAAAGCTAATGCCAACCACTGCACCTGGGCATCTGTTCTACAACTATAATTGTCTTTTTACATCAAGATCACTAACTTGAGCAGACAACGCCATGTACAGCCCTAGTGGATGTAAGGCACAGATACTTTTTGCCTCACTGTACCTTGTTGGGATCAAACCTCCAGGAGCTGATGAACATTCCTGGCTCAAAAGGAAAGGAGTTGATAGAAAAGATCACACTGACCCCAAAGAAGGGTGAGCTGCAAAAGGCAGAAGCAGGTAACTCATCTGGGGGAGCTGAGAGACCACGGTGAAGATGGTGCAAAAATCACTATGTGGGAATTAGGAAATGTGATTTTTTTTTTAAATTTTGCCCAGGCCTAGTAAAGGGATTTATTACAGTTCTCTCTCATGTGGATTTTCTGATGTCTAATAAGGTCTGAGTTCTGATTGAAGCTTTTCCTGCCAGGGGCGGCTCTAGAAAATAGGCTGCCCCAGGCAGCGCGGTGTGCTGCGCCGCCCTTCCTCGGTCCCGCGGCGGGTCCCCTCTTCCCACGGCTCTGGTTGAGCTCCCGCGGCAGGTCCACCGGAGCCCTGGGACGAGCGGACCTGCCGCAGGCATGACTGCGGGAGCTCCACCGGAGCCGCGGGAACAGCGGACCTCCCGCGGGCACGGCTGCGGACGGTTCGCGGGTCCGGCGGCTCCGCTTGAGCTGCCGCAGTCATGCCGGCGGGGGGTCCAGCCGGGCCGCGGGCCGAGCGCCCCCGCCCCAGGCCAGCCTGCGGCCGGTCCGGTCGTCCGCGGCGCCCGTGGACCTCCCGCAGGCATGACTGCGGCAGGTCCACCGGCCCAGCCTGCCGCCCCCTAGATTTGGCCGCCCTAGGCAACAGCTTGGTTTGCTGGTGCCTAGAGCCGCCCCTGTTTCCTGCACTCAGAGCACGTGTAGGGCGTCTCCCCTGTGTGGATTCTCTGATGTCTAATAAAGTTTGAGCGCCGCTTGAAGCTTTTCCCGCACTCAGAACATTTGTAGGGCGTCTCCCCTGTGTGGATTCTCCTGTGTGTACTCAGGACAGAGCTCTGATTGAAGCTTTTCCCGCACTCAGAGCATGTGTAGGGCGTCTCCCCTGTGTGGATTCTCTGATGTCTAATAAGGTCTGAGTTCTGATTGAAGTTTTTCCTGCATGCAGCGCACGTGTAGGGCTTCTCCCCTGTGTGGATTCTCCTGTGTGTACTCAGGACAGAGCTCTGATTGAAGCTTTTCCCACACTCAGAGCATGTGTAGGGCGTCTCCCCTGTGTGGATTCTCTTATGTCTAATAAGGGTAGAGCGCCGATTGAAGCTTTTCCCACACTCAGAACATTTGTAGGGCGTCTCCCCTGTGTGGATTCTCTGATGTCTGATAAGGGCAGAGCTCCAATTGAAGCTTTTCCCGCACTCATGGCACATGTAGTGTGTCTCTTCCAAGTTAATTCTGTCACTTGTTATAAGGTCTGAGTGGCTACTAAAGTTTTCCTCTGGCCTCTGCTGAGTCTCACAGGCTTTTGTTTTTTCTGCGAGTGGACAACTCCCAGAAACATTCCCTTTGGATCTTCCTGATAAAGTTCCATGTGGTTCTCCTTGCTCAGCATCTTCCTGCTGGGGTTTCTCCTCCTCATTCTGACTCACCATCCCATCACCTGATGGGAGACAGAGAGAATCCAGACACAGGTCACTCCCTTTGCCGGAAAGAAAGAAAATCTCAGAGAGAGGAATGGTAAAAGGGATGAACAATCCAAAATAAGTGTGGGAGAGATCAAACCTATCAGGTGCTGATTTTCCCCAAACCCTTCCACAGAAGAGAGAGGAAGGGATCAGTTTTGGTCTGCATCTCACAAGAACACTCGGGGGAAAGCGAGACTGGGGAGGGACCTGCTGCCAGTTGTCACTCATGGCTTCCTCCTATTCTGACTGACATCTGCCATAATGATTCCACATCTGCAGGGAACAATCCTGAACTTGGAGAGCTCACAGGATCTTTGTAGGGCATCCCGAATGTTTTCTGCATTCCCACACAGTTTTTGAGTTGGTTTAACCAATTCCTCACCTGTGAAGGCAGCTCT
This sequence comes from Mauremys reevesii, assembly GCF_016161935.1. Taxonomy (NCBI): domain Eukaryota; kingdom Metazoa; phylum Chordata; order Testudines; family Geoemydidae; genus Mauremys; species Mauremys reevesii. The sequence goes on along the minus strand of NC_052636.1, from coordinate 12,794,577 downwards.
TGGAAGCAGTTCTTTCTCAGAGCCCTGGAGGTCTGGGACCCACGGCTGTTCCCCTCGTTCCATCTGTGAGATCACATCAGGTTTGGAATTTGGAAACCCTACTGCAGGTAAAGAAAACGAGGGAGGTCAGTGAAATTTGTGGGATACTTGTCACAAAGAATATTCCATGGTTTTAACCCCCAGCTCATTTTTAAGCAGTAACATCCCAAGGCCAGCTTCCTTGGCTCAAAGTGGCAGGAGAGTTATTATGATTATAAATCATATGCATTACCTTAGTGCCTAAGGACCGACTAACAGTGGGTCCCCATTGTGCTCGGCAAAGTACAAACAGAGAACAGTAGATGGCCCATGCCCTGAAGAATTTACAATCTGAATAGACAAGACAGACACAGAATGGGGGAAGGGATAGACCCCACTGTTAAAATAGAAATATTCAGGCCTGCCTGTAAAGTCTATAGTTTAAGAACTTAGGTGTATTTTTTATCACTTAGCTACTTACAGGAGTATGAAAACAAAGTATCAAAATCACTGTCTGTATTTGTAAGGGCCTTCTCTTACTGTGACAGTCTGAGGCCTTGTTCTTAGGCTAAGGCCTTTGGCTAAGCAGCAGGGGCAGCCATAAGCTGGGAAGCGAAGGGTCACATCCTCACATCCCAAACCCGTCACACTGAAAAAGATGGTTACTCACCATTGTAACTGTTGTTCTTTGAGATGTGTTGCTCATATCCATTCCAGTTAGGTGCGCGCGCCACGTGCACGCTCGTCGGAAGTTTTTTACCCTAGCAACACTCGGTGGGTCGGCTGGGCGCCCCCTGGAGTGGTGCCGCTATAGCGCCAGATATATACCCCTGCCGACCCGTCCACTCCTCAGTTCCTTCTTGCCGGCTACTCCGACAATGGGGAAGGAGGCGGAGGTGAATGGATATGCGCAACACATCTCGAAGAACAACAGTTACAACGGTGAGTAACCGTCTTTTCTTCTTCGAGTGATTGCTCATATCCATTCCAGTTAGGTGATTCCCAAGCCTTACCTAGGCGGTGGGGTCGGAGTGAGACGTCGCAGAATGCAAAACTGCTGAGCCAAAGGCTGCATCGTCTCTGGATTGTTGGACCAATGCGTAGTGTGAGGCAAAGGTGTGAATCGATGACCAGGTAGCCGCCCTACATATTTCCTGGATGGGGACATGAGCCAGGAAGGCGGCAGAAGAGGCCTGCGCCCGTGTAGAATGGGCGGTGAGATGGCTAGCGGGAACGTGAGCCAGTTTGTAGCACGTTCTGATGAAGGATGTTACCCAAGATGAGATCCGTTGGGAAGAGACCAGCATGCCCTTCATGTGGTCTGCCACCGCTACAAAGAGCTGAGGTGAACGCCGGAAGGGTTTTGTTCTCTCTATATAAAAGGCGAGAGCCCTACGGACATCCAAAGTATGTAGTAGTTATTCCCTGCGCGATGAGTGCGGCTTTGGGGAAAAAACTGGGAGGAAGATGTCTTGATTGACATGAAAAGCAGACACCACCTTAGGGAGGAAAGAGGGGTGTGGCCGCAGGTGCACCTTGTCCTTATGGAAGACGTATAAGGGGGATCAGCCGTCAAGGCACGAAGCTCCGAGACTCGCCTCGCCGAGGTGATAGCGCCGAGGTGATAGCGACCTTTCTTCCAGGAAAGGTACAGCAGGGAACATGTGGCCATAGGCTTGAAGGGGGCCCCCATAAGCTTGGTCAACACCAGGTTTAGATCACAGGTGGGGGCTGGGTGATGGACTTGGGGGTACAACCGTTCCAGTCCCTTAAGGAACCTGGAAACCATGGGGTGAGAGAAAATTGAACAGTCACTTTCACCTGGGTGGAAGGCGGAAATAGCTGCCAGATTAACCTTTATAGAAGAGACCGCCAGGCCCTGCTCTTTGAGAGACCAGGGACAATCCAGGATAGTAGGGATGGAAACCTGTCCTGGGACCAAGTTACTCTGATCGCACCAGTGTGAGAAACGCTTCGACTTGGCGAGATAAGTCGTCCTAGTGGAAGACTTCCTACTTCCCAAGAGGACCTGTTGTACCAAAGCAGAGCAGCAGAGCTCGGATTGGTTCCGCCACGCAGGAGCCATGCAGTGAGACGAAGGGACTGCAGGTCTGGGTGGTGAAGCCTGCCAAAGTCCTGTATTATGAGGTCCGGCCACAGTAGCAGGGGAATCGGATCCGCCACTGAGAGGTCGAACAACAGGGTGTACCAGTGCTGCCTCGGCCATGCTGGAGCAATGAGGATCAGGTTGGCTCTGTCCCTGCGGAGCTTGAGAAGGACTCTGTGAACAAGGGGAAACGGCGGAAAGGCATAAAATAGGTGCCTTGTCCACAGGAGGAGGAATGCGTCTGAGAGGGAGCCTGGGGAGCGTCCTTGGTAGGAGCAGAACACCTGGCATTTCCTGTTCTCTCGGGAGGCAAAGAGGTCTATGCAGGTAAAGCTCCACCTCCGGAAAACGGAATGGATGATGTCAGGACGGATCGACCATTCGTGAGACAGGAAGGATCTGCTGAGGCGATCTGCCAGAGTGTTCTGGACTCCTGGGAGAAAAGACGCTACCAAATCGATTGAGTGGGCTATGCAAAAGTTCCACAGGTGAGTGGCTTCTTGGCAAAGTAGGGAGTAGCGCGCCCCGCCCTGCTTGTTTATGTAATACATGGTCGTCGTGTTGTCTGTGAACACAGATACACAGCGGCCTTGTAGATGGACCCGAAACACCTGGCATGCTAGACGGACTGCCCTCAGCTCCCTGACATTGATATGCAGGGTCAGCTCCTGGGGCAACCAGAGGCCTTGAGTGTGAAGGTTCCCGAGGTGGGCACCCCAACCCAGAGATGATGGGTCTGTGGTTAGTGCCACCGAGGGTTGAGGAGGGTGGAACGGCATCCCTGCGCAAACTACAGTGAGGTCCAGCCACCAAGTGAGGGAGTCGAGAACCGTCCTGGGGATAGTGATCACCGAATCTATATTGTCTCTGTGTGGACGGTATAGAGAAGCAAGCCAGGTTTGGAAGCACCGAAGTCGCAGTCTCACGTACTTGGTCACAAAGGTGCAGGACGCCATGTGACCTAATAGACTGAGGCAGGTGCGCACCGACGTTGTCGGGAAGGATTGAAAACTTCAAATGATCGAAGACATTGACTGAAAACGTGGCAGAGGAAGGCAGGCCCTGGCCAGATTGGAGTCCAGAACTGCTCCAGTAAAGTCTATTCTCTGCGTTGGAGTCAGGGTAGACTTTTCTACATTGATCATGAGGCCGAGCCTCCCAAAGAGGTCTTTGACGACACACAGGTGCTGTGATACTTGCACCTGGGAAGTCCCTCGAATGAGCCAATCGTCGAGGTACGGGTAGACGTGTATTCAACGACGGCGGAGGGAGGCAGCTACAACGGCCATACATTTGGTGAAGACTCTCGGGGCCGCGGAAAGACCAAAGGGAAGCACCGTGAACCGGAAGTGCTGTTGGTTGACCACAAAACGGAGAAACCGTCTGTGCGGCGGGTAAATGGCGATATGGAAATACACGTCCTTCATATCGAGGGCGGCATACCAGTCTCCCGGATCCAGGGATGGGATGATGGTCCCCAAGGATACCATGCGGAACTTGAGCTTTATCATGAATTTGTTGAGTTCTCGCAGGTCGAGGATCGGTCGTAGACCACCCTTTGCCTTGGGGATTAAAAAGTAGCGGGAATAGAACCCCTTGCCCCTCATGCCCTCTGGCACCTCTTCTATGGCTCCCAGCGTTAGGAGCGCCTGAACCTCTTGTAAGAGGAATTGCTCGTGAGAGGGGTCCCTGAAGACGGACGGGTGGGGAGGGTGGGATGGGGGTGGAGAAACAAATTGGAGGTGGTATCCTGTTTCCACCGTGCAAAGGACCCAACGGTCGGAGGTGAGCTGGGACCATGCAGGGAGGAAATGGGAGAGGCGGTTGAAGAAGGAGGGAGAAGGATCCGGCAGGGAAACTGGTGGGCCGTCCTCAAACATCCCATCAAAAGTTTTGTTTTGGCCCCGTAGGTGGTTTAGGGGGCGCTTGACTTTGGTTTCCCTGAAGGCCAGACTGTCTCCACCGATTGCCCCTGCCGCGCCGTCTGGTCGTATTCTGGCGCGGTCTAGGCTGGTTATAAGGGCGGTATGGTTGGGGCCAGAAGGACCTATGTTGGGTCACCGGCGTGTGCATACCCAACGAGCGCATTATGACTCGATTGTCCTTGAGGCTCTGCGCAGATCCGAGAAAAGGCCCTGGCCCTCAAAAGGTAAATCCTGAATTGTCTGCTGCAATTCTGGGGGAAGGCCTGAAGCTTGTAGCCAGGAGATGCGTCTCATCGTTACCCCGGACGCAAGCGTTCTGGCTGCTGAGTCCGCTGCATCCAGAGAGGCCTGGAGGGAAGTTCTCGCCACTTTTTTACCCTCCTCTAGTAGGGCCGTAAACTCTGCGTGGGACTCCTGGGGAAGGAGTTGTGCAAACTTCCCCACAGACACCCACGTATTAAAATTATAACGACTTAGGAGGGCCTGCTGGTTTGCCACCCTAAGTTGGAGGCCTCCAGCCGAGTAGACCTTACGGCCTAGGAGGTCCATGTGCCTCGCCTCCTTCGCCTTAGGAGCCGGTGCTTGCTGGCCATGACGCTCCTGTTCGTTCATGGATTGGACAACCAGGGGGCAGGGAGGTGGGTGGGTGTAGGACCATATATTTCCCCTTGGCGGGGACCATATATTTTCTCTCTACTCCCCTAGCTGTAGGTGTAATAGAAGCTGGGGATTGCCAAATTGTGTCTGCATTGGCTTGAATAGTGCGGATGAATGGGAGAGCCACTCGAAGGGGCGCATCCGCCGATAATATGTCTATGACAGGGTCCTCTATTTCAGCAACCTCCTCCACTGGCAAATTCATGTTTTGTGCTACTCTCCGCAAGAGGTCTTGATGGGCCCGGAGGTCAATAGGCGGAGGACCAGAGGAGGATGTTCCTGCCACTGCCTCATCAGGAGAGGAGGAGGAGGAGAGGCCCGGTACCAACGGATCCTGAGGTGGGTCATGGACCGGCAGAGCACCATCTGCATCTGGTGGAATCTCAGGGTCTGCAGATTGAAGTGGATCCTCGTCCGTGCCCGCGGGAGGAGGATGGCTTACAGTCGCTTCAGGAACCCTGTGCTCTGAGGGGCCGGAGCGTTGAGCCACAAGTGGGGCACCTTGGGCCTCGTGATATGCCCACGGAGTCCAAAAGGCCCATTGATGAGGACCTTGCTCCTGGCTTTGTGCCTCTGGATGGTGGCACGGAATATCAGATGCCCGGTCCTGGCGGTAAGAAGCACTCCCAGGCCGAGACGATATTGATGTGTGTCTCGAAGGACACGGCGGGGCCGAGAGACCCTGGTAAGGTACTGCTGTTGCTGACATGCGGTCATGGGGCGGTACCAGTGAGCGGTACCAGTTTTGTCGGTGCTGCGAACGAAACCGGGACCTTCTACTGTGCCAGTGCCGGGAGGTCGACCGGGATCTCGAGTCCCTGTGCCGAGAGTGACTGCGGGACGCACGGTACTGAGATCGGTACCGAGAGCCGGATCGGTACCGGGAGTATCTGTCCGGTGATCGACATCTTGAACATCTCCGCGAGTACGACCAGTACCGCGATGGAGAGCAGTGCCGGGACTGCGAGCGGTGCCGGGATTGGGAACGGCGGGAGCGGGAATGTCTCCGAGACCGAGACCTGGAAAGACATCTCTCCGGTGGACCAACAGAAGGAGGCCTTATGAGGGCCGGCTTGCCGATGGATTGGATAACCCACACCGGCAGTGCCGGGGGTTGAGGCTGCATTGACTCCATCAGCATGATGAGCTCTCTTGCCATTGAGAATGTCTCCGGCGTAGAAGGGAGAGCGAGCTCGATCACAGCGTCAGCCGGGGAGCTATGTGGCACCGGACTCAACAGCCCTTGCGGTACCAGAATCGACGGTGCCGCGCTAGGAGCAGCTGCCAACTGCGGTGCCTGTGTTGACAGTGCCGCAGCCGTTACTGGGGTCTGACGGACGGACTTTGATGCTTGCCTTTGCGAGGATGGGGTCGGAGCAGTACATCGTTTCCCATCGGGAAAGGGAGCGGTGCCGAGAGCCGTGCCGCAGATGTCAGTGCCAGGAGTCCTTCTTGGTACCAGAGCGATACGGTGCTGAAGGTGCGCTCCTCACCGATGCGGTCTGTTGGGCGGTCGGTGCCGGCACCGTGGGACTAAAGGCCGATTCCATAAGGAGCTGCTTTAGTCGGAAGTCCCGCTCCTTCTTGGCTTGAACGATTTGCAAATTCGGCACTTGTCTGTCAAGTGGGATTCTCCTAAACACTTTAGGCAGGAGTCATGAGGATCCCACACCGGCATCGGCTTCTAGCACGCCGAGCAGGGTTTAAATCCCGGCGCCTTGGGCATGAGCCCGCACCGGGTTGGAGGAAAGGGGGCTACTCCCCCAATCCCCCGCTTAACTATATACACTAACTATGAAAAAACGTACTAAAACTAACTATAACTACAAGAGCTTGAACTATATACACGATAAAGGGTAAATAACTCCAAGAAGCTAGGGATGTGGAGGTCAGCAAAGCCACTCTCCACAGTTCCAACGACCGTCACGGGCGGTAAGAAGGAACTGAGGGGCGGATGGGTCGGCAGGGGTATATATCCGGTGCTATAGCGGCGCCACTCCAGGGGGCGCCCAGCTGACCCACCGAGTGTTGCTAGGCTAAAAATCTTCCGACGAGCGTGCACGCAGCGCGTGCACACTTACTGGAATGGATATGAGCAAGCACTCGAAGAAGAACTATATTTACCCTGAGGATATAACCCCTGCTAGGGACAATAATGAACTGAGAGACCTCCCAAGGGCTTTGTTGGGCATCCCAGATGTTTCCTTCAGGCACTTACAGATTCTGAGGTGGTTTAATGTTTCCTCACCTGTGCAGGGAGATCTCAGGATCTCTCTTTCCTCTGAACCCTGGAGGTCTGGGACGCATGGCTCTTCCCCTTGTTCCAGCTGGGAGATCACATCATGCTGGAAAACTAGAAACCCTGCTCAGATGAAAGAAAACAAAGGAATTCAGTTGATTTCATAAGACTTGGTCATAAAAAAACATTCTATTAATTTAACTTCAGTGCTTAGTGTGACCTGGTGGGCCAGGGGCAGTTCTCACTGAAAATGCCAAAGTTAGGGCAGGCTGAAAAAGGGAGAGCAGATGCTCCCAAAACTGCTGGTTAACACTGAAGTTAAACTCACCGACCAGTCACCAGCTGTGCTTCTGATCCCCCACATGGGTTATCGAGAAGCTGAAAAAAGAAATCACACGGCCCCCTTTATTCCATCCCAGTTCTCTGGCTCCTAATCAGCAACTAAGTCCAGTACAGTGAGAGGTTATTTAAAAACTCTGCTCACATAAACAAAGTGTTCCTCTGACCCCAAAGGGTCACCCACATCACCAGGTCAGGATAGGTTTGGATATTACCCAAAATTCCATCCTTCCAGCCAATCCTTTAGCATCTAAACTAAAGGTTTAAACGAAAGAAAGACAGAAAGACGTTAAATGGGAAAGCAGTCAGATACATTCCAAAACTGATATATCAGGTTAGGTAATAATTGGAGATATACCAATCTCCTAGAACTGGAAGGGACCTTGAAAGGTCATTGAGTCCAGCCCCCTGCCTTCACTAGCAGGACCAATTTTTGCCCCAGATCCCTAAGTGGCTTCCTCAAGGATTGAACTCACAACCCTGTTTTTAGCAGGCCAATGCTCAAACCACTGAGCTATCCCTCCCCCCATTCTTAGTAGTATTGGTGAGTTGTTGGCTTGAAAGTCCATCTGGAACACATCCACAGATTGGATGGGTCATTCAGTCCTTTGTTCCAGAGTTCAGTTTGTAGAGAAGTTGCTCCAGAGGTAGGAAGGGGGATTGCAGATAAAATGGAGATGATGCAGCTGCCCTTTATATTCCTTTTGCCATGTGGCTTGTACTTCCTGTGTCCCAAACACAAGATTCACAGCATGTGGCATGGAAAAGCCTTGGAGTTCTCAGTAGACAGGCATACCCTGACATGTCTTGCTGACTCAATAGGTGTATCCCCTTGGTCCTTTCCATGGGCTCATTGTACAGCTGATGACCCTCAATGGGCCATCAAACAGGCTAGGCAGTGTTGATGTCAATATGTCTGGGGGTGTCACCCAGAAACACTGCACAAGTCTGGAAATACAGAATCATAGAATCTCAGGGTTGGAAGGGACCTCAGGAGGTATCTAGTCCAACCCCCTGCTGAAAGCAGGACCAAACCCAACTAAATCATCCCAGCCAGGGCTTTGTCAAGCCTGACCTTAAAAACCTCTAAGGAAGGAGATTCCACCACCTCCTTAGGTAACCCATTCCAGTTCCTCACCACTCTACTAGTGAAAAAGTTTTTCCTAATGTCCAACCTAAACCTCCCCCTCTGCAACTTGAGACCATTACTCCTTGTTCTGTCATCTTCTACTACTGAGAACAGTCTAGATCCATCCTCTTTGGAACCCCCTTTCAGGTAGTTGAAAGCAGCTATCAAATCCCCCCTCATTCTTCTCTTCTGCAGACTAAACAGTCCCAGTTCCCTCAGCCTCTCCTCATAAGTCATGTGCTCCAGCCCCCTAATCATTTTTGTTGCCCCCCCGCTGGACTCTCTCCAATTTATCCACATCCTTCTTGTAGTGTGGGGCCCAAAACTGGACACAGTACTACAAATGAGGCCTCACCAGTGCTGAGTAAAGGGGAATGATCACGTCCCTCGATCTGCTGGAAATGCCCCTACTTATACAATCCAAAATGCCATTAGCCTTCTTGGCAACAAGGGCACACTGTTGACTCATATTCAGCTTTTCGTCCACCGTAACCCCTAGGTCCTTTTCTGCAGAACTGCTGCCCAGCCATTCGGTATAGATATAGTTATAGATATACCCTACATATCTATAACTCACAATACAAAGGTGATACAAACATAGAAACAATATTATCATACTTGGCAAATCATAACATTTTCACTGACACCTTACATGGCATATCTAGCACGATTCATTGCAATTTTATCAGATTATATTATTATTTTATTATTAATACCAAAGTGTCTCACAATTCCATACAGTGTCACACTTGATAAACCAGTGAATTCCCAGGACCAGTACCCCAGGTCCTTGAAGATGCTGAACACTATGCTTATGAGGGATTGAAATACCCACATATCTGCTGGGAACACACACACAGACACTGTGTCAGTCTATACCCCTGTGTTCACTCTTCTAGAAAATTATGATCAATTTTGTACACAGTATGGATTGTGAGGTATCATTTGAAAACGCGTAACCTACTGAATATTATCCTACTGTTAAAATGTGTAGTAACACTGTATGTAAAGTTATGAGATTTTACTGTATGATATTACTGAAAAAGTTACAATTCTGGGGAACACCCACAGAGCAGTTCCTCAGAGACAGCAAGGCAAACAGCTGGTCAAACAGCCATTCTCTTGCAGGGGGAAGGTGTGAAGAAGACATTTACATTCCATCACAGGGACCTCTTGAAGCTGTTGTGGAAAACAACCACATGACTGATTTTGAATCAGCTCAGCCTGAGGCTCTTTTCTTGGTTAAAAGTGCACAGGGAGCAACAGCTATTGGAATACTGTCCCCCTGAGCTAAAAATCACACAAGCCTTTTAAAGCTTAAAACCCCAAACAATGACACATACGTTGCACGTTAATTTCCTTACTTGGAATATATTGCAAAATATGATGCAGGTCAAAAGCAAGCTGAACAATCAGTTTTCCATATTCGGCCTTTCCTGTTATTGTTATTACACCTGGTGATATGGGAGCAAGACTCTGCATGTCTCAAGAAATGTCACTACCAACCTAGGCCATTTTCACATGCTGGGGCGCAATCAAGATCAGTGAGTTGTGTCATCTGTAACCCTGGGTGAGATTCAGTGTTCTGCTGCTGGAGATCCCCTGTCTGGATACCCCCAGCCAGCATTCAAGGACGCACCAAGTGTCTGTGTGAAAAGTAACCCTGGACCAGCAGCTCTGACTCCAGCTGCCTGCTTGTTACATACCAAGCCCATTCTGGTTTGGGTAGAGAAGGCTCAGGGTTTGAGAGAAAGCCGGGGGAAGCTTCTGTTCATTACACTGGACCTAACCCCCAGTTTTACTTGAGTAAAGAGGAGCTATTTGACACTGTGCGATACGGCTCCTGTGCTCTGTTCCCAAAGTGTTCGGCAGCAGGGGAGGGTCTCTGGTAGTGTGTGTGTGTCACTGGCATATTGGGGTGATGCTGAAACAGGACAGAGTAGAGGTGGCATTGTGGGTCTGGCGTGAACCTTAACTCTTCATTTCCCCTTCCAAGAACGGAGGGGACAGGAACCCTTACCCAGCGAGGTCACAGTCTCATAGTTCTCCTGCATGACATCCCAGTAGAGGGCTCTCTGAGTGGGGTCCAGCAGAGTGTACTCTTCCTTGGTGAAATGAACAGCCACCTCCTTGAAGGTCACCGGCCCCTGAAAGAGCAAGAGTCCAACACTTAGCACCTGCTGCCCCACTCACAACCCCACTATTTGTGGCAGAGAGGAGCGAATCAAATGGAAGCTCTGGGTGGATCACAGTCAACAGGGTCCCAGCCTGACCCCACTCAGGGTATCCAGCAAATACCAGGGTGAGGGGACGAAGCGAGAGCCCCTTGTCTCTCCCAGCAGATCCATCACACACCTACCAGCCACCGACTGATACAGGAGATGGAGCCCCTAGCAGGGTCCAGGGAGAGCTCCCTGGTAGGAAGCCCAATAACCTCCCCATTGTGAGGAGCGGGATATGAAGGGAGAGGCAGCTCCAATAAGCCTGACTCATGGGTGCCCCGTTCATATCTCACAGCAGCCGCTGGTTAGTGAGCTCAGGCTCCAGCACTGGGAGTCTGGTCAGTTTGACTAGCTCCATGGAGGTGGGCTATTTTCTTTCTTCACAAATTAGGGCATTTCCACCTCCCAACCTCCAGGGTCTGTTCCTAGAATCTAGGCCACTTATTAAATAACTCCCAGCAGGTTTGCCACACCCTGGCCTCCTCCTTTCCCCACGCTGTGAATTTCCTGCCCCGCTCCAACCTCCAAACCAGACTGTGCAAACCTTCCCATCTCCGGTGTATTTCCTGTCCCTCTCCTCCAGCAGGAACCCACCAGCAACCCCCCGACAATCTCTACCTGAGTTGGCTCCACTGCAGCCATTTCTCTTCCCTGTCCCATGCCAGGCTGGGATGAGCTGGAGCAAAACATGGACGTCATTCTGCAGCCTGTCTGGGGGAGAAGGGCAGTTGTGGGCGTTTCAGAACCGGTTTTAGTTAATTACACATCAGAATCCCCCAGGCCTTTTCCCTGCAGACAGACACCCTAGATTCTGCCATGCTGGGAAATGCTCAGTCTGTTTATTACAATGTAGATCTGGCCCCTCCTGCCAGGCTAAGCCCAGACACATTTTTAACCTCCCTTCTCCCTCCCCTCACCCCGTAACAAAGTCTCTGAACACAAGGCTAGAAAAGAGCAGAACCAAAAGGAGTCACTGTGGGGGATTCCCTCGGACACTGCCCCACGGCAGCTACACCCCAGCAGGGGGAATATGGAGTCAGGAACTGGCTTTTCCTCTGTCTGATCCTTGTTTTGTTCACTGGAAAATGGTTCTGCCCAGGGATGCAGCAATACATGTGTCTGGGTGGACTAGAGAGCTGGAAATCTCTCCCTCCACTCATTTCTACCACTGCCCCTTTCAGTCTCTCCTTCCTCTGTCCTCTCTCTCTGCCCCTCTGTCTGGGACAGTCCCATTCCTGGGGGCTTTGCTCTCCCATGGCTGGATTTTCTCCTGGCAATTGCTACTGGGAGGAGAAATGAGGAGGGGCTGTTTGTGCAGAGTCACTTTCTTGCCAGACCCCAGCACTTTCCCTGAGGTCTTTCAGTTACCTGGAGACTCTGGCTCAGAATTTAGTATTAACAGGGCCCAGGGCTGCCCTAGGGGGCTAGGACCAGCTGGAGAAAGTCATCCCCTGGGCCGGGCAGAGAAGCAGCTTTAATTAAGGTCACTCCCCAGCACAGAACCCCACTGGGGGAGCAGCAGCTGCTAAGCCTGGTCTCCCAGATCACAATGGAGGCTGCAGCGTCTGACCCAGGAAGCTGGACCCCAATATCTTGAGCAGAGAGGGACAGAGCGTTTGAGCAGCTTCCCTCCTTTAGCTCTCTGGGGAGAGCAGCTAATGAGAGCCCCTCCTCACAGGGAGAATTGCTGATCTCATTTGCCCCACTCCTTGTCTTTCCATACAGTGACTCTGGATTAACAATGGTCTCAATTAAACCAGAGTTCAGAAAGAATGAGTCCAGAACGCTGTGGAAGAGACCATTGTGCGGCAGTGCTGACCCCGCTCCCACCTCCCTCATCCCCCAGATCCAGGACAAGGACTGGACAATCTAGGACAATGGAACTGGAAGTTCCTGCAGTTTTCAAGAGGGGAGAAGAGCAAAAATCTGTGATTTCACCTCACAGTGTCTGATGAGTGGCTAGAAAGTTATCACAGTGACTGAGCTTGGCCGGGGAATGTCGGGCAGTGCTTGGAGCCAGGATTCTGGCATAAGCTAATCAGGGAGAAGCAGCGAGGTCAGGAGCAGCCCCCAGAGCCCCAGCTCTCCCCACCCAGATATTCCCTGGGACCCAGCCCCCAGAGACCCTGGCCAGGGAACTCAGATACCCCTCAGAGCCCCACCGGCCAGACAACCCCCACCAGATTTTCTTTGCTAGGTTGGGAATCCCAAAGGGTTCCCCCCACCTAGAGACCCCAACAGCCAGAGACCCCCCAAAAGGGACTCCCACTGGGAACTCAGTCTCTCACTGCCTGCCTAGGACCCCCCCGCCCTTCAGCAGGATCTGCCCTGCCCTTTGCCTGGCACCCCCTCCTCCCCCCTGCGGGATCCCCTGATGCTTTACAGGGGCACCCCCTGGCCTAGCGCCGGGGATTCTCCCACACACACTCTGTGCACTGGGCAGGGCAGCGATCCCAGGAGTCTGCGGGGGAAGCCCAGACAGAGCCCCTGGCACAGCACCAGGCTCCCTCTAACCCCCTGTCCCGCCTCCCCAAGAGACGCCCACCCCGGCTGTTCTGCAGCCACCAGGCCCCCAGCGATACCCACCTCCAGGACCCACAGCCTCAGGGCTGGGCACATCACAGCCACCCCCTGAAACCCCAAATCTCCAGAACCCACCATCCTCACTAGGGTACCCCCTGCCCAGCCACCCAGAGGCCTCCACCACCACAATACCCCTTCAGCTGCGACCTCCCCCCACAGCCCCACCCCCACCCAGCAACACTGTTACCTCACAGTGCCTGAGAAGTGGATAGAAAGTGACCACCGCCCCCTGCTGGCCAGTCACAGGAGCAGAGGGAGCCCTGGGGGATGTCTCTTGAACTGGAGAATGGAAGGCCTGGAGGGACAAAATAGGTAAGAAATGTCCATGCCTGTCACTAGCAAATAATGGCCACCCTGGATCCACCCCAGGGGTGGCTGCATCTTAGCACTGTGGGAAGCAACCCCTCACAGAGGCCATTTGCCATGGGGCTTGGGATACTTCTCAACTCACACTGCACTCAGAGTGACCTCCTCATCCCGTGCCAGCTGGAGAAAAGAAAAGGGTCCAGCCAACTCTCCCATTACTAGCTGGGAACCACTGATCCCCAAAAACGGGGAGGCCTCTGGCTTTGATGTGTATTAAATATCTGGCTGGTCTGTTTCTTTGGCAAACATTTTAACAGAGATAAAGGAGGGAACAAATGATTCACAAAGGAGACGGGAAAGATGATCTCTGGGCAATTTAACCCCCTACAACATCCAGGATGGAGAAGCACTCAGGGCAACAGGTTCCCTCGAAGGAAGAAGTTGCTGGGATTTAGAAACACAGGGAACAGCCCCAAACCCGAGAGGATTTTTAACTGACATTTGATAATGACATAGAAAGAGTCAAAACCTGAGCTTTGAGAGCAACGTTCAGAAATGAAAGAGAAAGGGTGGAAATCTGAGAGATTTTGGATCCATTTTGCAAATTATAGGAGAGGAAAGTGGAAAATCAGAGGGATTTTATATCAGTTGTTGATAGGAGGTAAAATCTGAGTGTTTCACATCAATATTTGATAAATGAATAAAGAGGAAATGGGCAACATTTGCAAACATTTTATATCCAGGTTCAAGAATTTGAGAAAAGGTGTAAATCTGAGATTTTCTTGGTATTTTATAATTAGAGAGACAGGGGGAAATCTCAGGGCATATTCAATTAGAAACAGACAACTAGAGAGAAGTGGGGCAAACGTTTAGGTTATTTTATATGAATCTTTGAGATTTGTACAGAAAATGTGTCACAAACTGCGTATTTGATAACATGAGAGAAAAACACCAAGATCTGAGGGGATTTTATATTGCTGTTAACGAACTAGTGGAAAAGGGGGACTGTTGGACTGGATTTTATACGACTGTCCAATACATAAACACAAAGTGATGGTTGCCCCACCCCCACCATTGCCATGGGCAGCAGGGAGCCCTTTGAGAAGCTGATTAAAAGGGAGGGGGAGGGGTAGCTGAAAGGTCCCTGGATAAAGGAAGGGGGCAGCAGAGGGGGATGGGCGGGTGACTGGCAACTGATGGTTGGGGGCAACTGTGTTGGTAGTTAGGGGGCAACAACTGGGATTGGGAAACAGGGGTCTGGGCAGTCCCCACGGGGGACACGTGCACCTCCCTTCCAGTGATGAGCTGCTAAAATCTTAACAACCGGTTCCCTATAAAAAGTTCTGATTTAAGAGATGTGCCACAGTATGGATTTTTTGTACCAATAGGGTTACCATATGTCCGTATTTTCCCGGGAGGAATTTTTAAAATTTACCACCCAGACAGCGATTTAAGAACCTAAAAGCCTGACATCTCTGGGAAAATACAGATGTATGTTAACCCGACCTACAGATCTTTTTTACAAAGCTGGGCCTGAACTAGAACTGAGCTCCGTTTCCCATGTGTGGGTCCCAGCCACTCCCTGGGGTGTGCTAGGGTGACCAGATGTCCCCATTTTATTGGGACAGTCTCAATTTTGGGGTCTTTTTCTTATCTAGGATCCTATTACCCCTCACCCTCTGTCCTGATTTTTCACACTCGCTGTCTGGTCACCCTCGGGTGTGCACATGTGGGGTCCCAGCTGCTCCCTGCCCCCCTCATTGAAGCAGGTGTGCAGGGTTAGTGCCCTGGGAACTGCAGGGCACCAGTGGACATGGGGCTGGCTGCAGACAGGGGCGTGGGGCAGGGCTAGCTGGAGGCAGGGAGTGTGACACGGGCTGGCTGCAACAGGAGCTGGCTGTGGGCTGGTGGTGCAGACAGGCTGTGGTGGGGAAAGGGGCTGTTTCCGGGGTCGGGGGATGGCAGGGGCTGCGGGCAGGGACTGTGGCAGGAGGTAAGGGGGGTGGCAGGGGCTGTGGCAGGACGGATGGCAGGGGCTGGCTCTGGCCAGGGGGTGCAGACAGGGGCTGGCTGGAGGCGGCGGCGGCAGAGGCTGCGGGTGGGGAGGGTGGCAGGGGCAGCTGTGGGCAGGGAGGAGCGGGGGCAGACACTCACAGGGGAGCAGCTGGGAGCAGGAGGTGGCTGTAGGCAGGGGCTGCGGGCGGGGTGCAATGAGGGGTGGCAGGGCAGGGGCGCAGACAGGGGCAGGCAGGGAGGGTGGCAGGACGGGGTGCAGACTGGGGCTGGCTGGGGCAGGAGTGCAGATAGGGGCTGGGGCAGGGGTGGAATGGGGGTGGCTGGGCAGGGGTGCAGACAGGGGCTGGAGGCAGGGCAAGGGGTGCAGACAGGGGCTGGCTGGGGGCAGGGGTGCAATGGGGGTGGCAGGGCAGGGGTACAGACAGGGGCTGGCTGGGGGCAGGGGTGCAATGGAGGGTGGCAGGGCAGGGGTGCAGACAGGGGCTGGGGGCAGGGTGACAGGCTGGCTGTGGCGAGGGGTGCAGACAGGGGCTGGGGGCAGGGCAGGGGTGCAGACGGGGCTGGGGTGCAATGGGGGTGGCAGGAGGGGTGCAGACAGGGGCTGGGGCAGGGTAGGGGCGCAAACGGGGCTGGGGGCAGGGGTGCAATGGGGTGGCAGGGCAGGGGTGCAATGGGGGTGGCAGGGCAGGGGCGCAGACAGGGGCTGGGGAAAGGGTGCAATGGAGGGTGGCAGGGCAGGGGCGCAGACAGGGGCTGGGGCAGGGCAGGTGGTACAATGGGGGTGGCAGGGCAGGGGTGCAATGGGGTGGCAGGGCAGGGGTGCAATGGGGTGGCAGGGCAGGGGTGCAGACTGGGCTGGGGCAGGCTGGGGTGCAATGGGGGTGGCAGGGCAGGGGTGCAATGGGGTGGCAGGGCAGGGGAGCAGACGGGGCTGGGGACGGCAGGGGTGCAATGGGGGTGGCAGGGCAGGGGTGCAATGGGGTGGCAGGGCAGGGGTGCAGACAGGGGCAGGGCAGGTGGTGCAATGGGGGTGGCAGGGCAGGGGTGCAATGGGGGTGGCATGACAATGGGTGCAGACGGGATTGGGGCAGGCTGGGGTGCAATGGGGTGGCAGGGCAGGGGTGCAGATGGGGCTAGGGGAGGGCAGGGGTGCAATGGGGGTGGCAGGGCAGGGGCGCAGACGGGGGCTGGGGCAGGGGTGCAATGGGGTGTGGCAGGGCAGGGGCGCAGACAGGGGCTGGGGCAGGGGTGCAATGGGGGTGGCAGGGAAGGGGTGCAGACAGGGGCTGGGGTGCAATGGGGTGGCAGGGCAGGGAGTGCAGACAGGGGCTGGGGGCAGGGCAGGGGATGCAATGGGAGTGGCAGGGGGCACAGAGGGGCTGACAGGGGCTGGGGAGGGTGACAGGGGCTGGCTGCGGCAAGGGGGTGCAATGGGAGGGCAGGGGTGCAGACAGGGGCTGGGGGCAGGGCAGGGGTGCAATGGGGGTGTCAGGGTAGGGGTGCAGACAGGGGACTGGGGGCATGGCAGGGGTGCAATGGGGGTGGCACGGCAAGGGGTGCAGACAGGGGCTGGGGAGGGTGGCAGGGGCTGGCTGGGCAGGGGCAGTGGCTGGCTGCGGCGGGGGCTGGCAGGGGTGCAATGGGGGTGGCAAGGCAGGGGTGCAATGGGGGTGGCAAGGCAGGGGCGCAGACAGGGGCTGGGAGCAGGGGTGCAATGGGGTTGCAGGGCAGGGGTGCAGACAGGGGCAGGGGTGCAATGGGGGCAGGGCAGGGGTGCAGACAGGGGCTGGGGCAAGGCAGGGGTGCAATGGGGGCAGGGCAGGGGTGCAGACAGGGGCTGGGGCAGGGCAGGGGTGCAATGGGGTGGCAGGGCAGGGGTGCAGACAGGGGCTGGGGCAGGGCAGGAGGTGCAATGGGGGCAGGGCAGGGGCACAGACAGGGGCTGGGAGCAGGGGGTGCAATGGGGGTGGCAGGGCAGGGGCTGCAGACAGGGGCTGGGGCAGGGCAGGGGATGCAATGGGGCGTGGCAGGGTAGGGTGTGCAATGGGGGTGGCAGGGCAGGGGTGCAGACAGGGGCTGGGGGCAGGGCAGGGGTGCAATGGGGGTGGCAGGGCAAAGGTGCAGACAGGGGCTGGGGAGGTGGCAGGGGCTGGGGCAGGGGTGCAGACAGGGGCTGGGGGCAGGGCAGGGGTGCAATGGGGGTGGCAGGGCACGGGGTGCAGACAGGGGCTGGGGCAAGGCAGGGGTGCAATGGGGGTGGCAGGGCAGGGGTGCAGACAGGGGCTGGGGCAGGGCAGGGGTGCAGACAGGGGCTGGGGAGGGTGGCAGGGGCTGGGGCAGGGGTGCAGACAGGGGCTGGGGCAGGGCAGGGGTGCAATGGGGGTGGCAGGGCAAAGGGTGCAGACAGGGGCTGGGGAGGTGGCAGGGGCTGGGGGCAGGGGTGCAGACAGGGGCTGGGGGCAGGGCAGGGGTGCAATGGGGGTGGCAGGGCAGGGGTGCAGACGGGGCTGGGGAGGGCAGGGGTGCAATGGGGGTGGCAGGGCAGGGGCGCAGACGGGGCTGGGGGCAGTGGATGCAATGGGGTGTGGCAGGGCAGGGGCGCAGACAGGGGCTGGGGGCAGGGCAGGTGGTGCAATGGTGGGTTGCAGGGCAGGGGTGCAGACCGGGGCTGGGGCAAGGCAGGGGGTGCAATGGGGGCAGGGCAGGGGTGCAGACAGGGGCTGGGGAGGGTGGCAGGGGCTGGGGCAGGGGCAGGGGCAGGGCAGGGGTGGCAGGGCAGGGGTGCAGACGGGGCTGGGGCAGGCTGGGGTGCAATGGGGTGGCAGGGCAGGGGTGCAGACAGGGCGGGGAGGGCAGGGGTGCAATGGGGGTGGCAGGGCAGGGGCGCAGACAGGGGCAGGGGTGCAATGGGGGTGGCAGGAAGGGGTGCAGACACGGGCTGGGGGTGCAATGGGGGTGGCAGGGCAGGGGTGCAGACAGGGGCTGGGGCAGGGCAGGGGTGCAATGGGAGTGGCAGGGGCACAGAGGTGCAGACAGGGGCTGGGGAGGGTGACAGGGGCTGGCTGCGGCGAGGGGTGCAATGGGAGGGCAGGGGTGCAGACAGGGGCTGGGGCAGGGCAGGGGTGCAATGGGGTGTCAGGGTAGGGGTGCAGACAGGGGCTGGGGGCATGGCAGGGGTGCAATGGGGTGGCACTGCAAGGTGCAGACAGGGGCTGGGGGAGGGTGGCAGGGGCTGGCTGGGCAGGGGCAGTGGCTGGCTGCGGCGGGGGGCAGGCAGGGGCAGGGGTGCAATGGGGTGGCAGGAAGGGGTGCAGACACGGGCTGGGGTGCAATGGGGGTGGCAGGGCAGGGGTGCAGACAGGGGCTGGGGCAGGGCAGGGGTGCAATGGGAGTGGCAGGGGCACAGAGGGGTGCAGACAGGGGCTGGGGAGGGTGACAGGGGCTGGCTGCGGCGAGGGGGTGCAATGGGAGGGCAGGGGTGCAGACAGGGGCTGGGGCAGGGCAGGGGTGCAATGGGGTGTCAGGGTAGGGGTGCAGACAGGGGCTGGGGGCATGGCAGGGGGTGCAATGGGGGTGGCACTGCAAGGGGTGCAGACAGGGGCTGGGGAGGGTGGCAGGGGCTGGCTGGGCAGGGGGCAGTGGCTGGCTGCGGCGGGGGCAGGCAGGGGCAGGGGTGCAATGGGGGTGGCAAGGCAGGGGTGCAATGGGGGTGGCAAGGCAGGGGCGCAGACATGGGGCTGGGGCAGGGCGTGCAATGGGGTTGGCAGGGCAGGGGTGCAGACAGGGGCAGGGGTGCAATGGGGGCAGGGCAGGGGTGCAGAGAGGGGCTGGGGGCAGGCAGGGGTGCAATGGGGGCAGGGCAGGGGCGCAGACAGGGGCTGGGGCAGGGCAGGGGTGCAATGGGGCGTGGCAGGACAGGGGTGCAATGGGGTGGCAGGGCAGGGGTGCAGACAGGGGCTGGGGCAGGGCAGGGGTGCAATGGGGGTGGCAGGGCAGGGGTGCAATGGGGTGGCAGGGCAGGGGTGCAGACAGGGGCTGGAGGCAGGGCAGGGGTGCAGACAGGGGCTGGAGGCAGGGCAGGGGTGTAGACAGGGGCTGGGGAGGGTGGCAGGGGCTGGCGGCAGGGGTGCAGACAGGGGCTGGGGGCAGGGCAGGGGGTGCAATGGGGGTGGCAGGGCAGGGGTGCAGACGGGCTGGGGAGGTGGCAGGGGCTGGGGCAGGGGTGCAGACAGGGGCTGGGGCAGGACAGGGGTGCAATGGGGGTGGCAGGGCAGGGGTGCAATGGGGGTGGCAGGGCAGGGGTGCAGACAGAGGCTGGGGAGGGTGACAGGGGCTGTCTCCGGCGGGGTGCAGGCAGGGGGTGCAGACAGGGGCTGGGGGCAGGGCAGGGGTGCAGACAGGGTTGGGGCAGGGCAGGGGTGCAATGGGGGCAGGGCAGGGGTGCAGACAGAGGCTGGGGCAGGGCAGGGGGTGCAATGGGGGTGGCAGGGCAGGGGATGCAATGGGGGTGGCAGGGCAGGGGTGCAGACAGGGGCTGGGGGAGGTGACAGGGGCTGGCTGCGGCAGGGGTGCAGACAGGGGCTGGGGCAGGGCAGGGGTGCAATGGGGGTGGCAGGGCAGGGGTGCAGACAGGGGCTGGGGAGGGTGGCAGGGGCTGGGGCAGGGCAGGGGTGCAATGGGGGTGGCAGGGCAGGGGTGTAGACAGGGGCTGGGGAGGGTGGCAGGGGCTGGCGGCAGGGGTGCAGACAGGGGCTGGGGGCAGGACAGGGGTGCAATGGGGGTGGCAGGGCAGGGGTGCAATGGGGGTGGCAGGGCAGGGGTGCAGACAGGGGCTGGGGAGGTGACAGGGGCTGTCTCCGGCGGGGGTGCAGGCAGGGGTGCAGACAGGGGCTGGGGCAGGGCAGGGGTGCAGACAGGGGCTGGGGGCAGGGCAGGGGTGCAATGGGGGCAGGGCAGGGGTGCAGACAGGGGCTGGGGCAGGGCAGGGGTGCAATAGGGGTGGCAGGGCAGGGGATGCAATGGGGTGGCAGGGCAGGGGTGCAGACAGGGGCTGGGGAGGGTGACAGGGCTGGCTGCGGCAGTGGGTGCAGACAGGGGCTGGGGGCAGGGCAGGGGGTGCAATGGGGGCGGCAGGGCAGGGGGTGCAGACAGGGGCTGGGGAGGGTGGCAGGGGCTGGGGGCAGGGCAGGGGTGCAATGGGGGTGGCAGGGCAGGGGTGTAGACAGGGGCTGGGGAGTGTGGCAGGGGCTGGCGGCAGGGGTGCAGACAGGGGCTGGCGGCAGGGCAGGGGTGCAATGGGGGTGGCAGGGCAGGGGTGCAGACGGGCTGGGGAGGGTGGCAGGGGCTGGGGGCAGGGGTGCAGACAGGGGCTAGGGGCAGGACAGGGGTGCAATGGGGGTGGCAGGGCAGGGGTGCAATGGGGGGGGCAGGGCAGGGGGTGCAGACAGGGGCTGGGGAGGGTGACAGGGGCTGTCTCCGGCGGGGTGCAGGCAGGGGTGCAGACAGGGGCTGGGGGCAGGGCACGGGGTGCAGGCAGGGGCTGGGGGCAGGGCAGGGGTGCAATGGGGTGCAGGGCTGGGGGTGCAGACCGGGGCGGGGGGCAGGGCTGGGGGTGAATTGGGGGCGGCAGGGCAGGGGATGCAATGGGGTGGCAGGGCAGGGGTGCAGACAGGGGCTGGGGAGGGTGACAGGGCTGGCTGCGGCAGAGGGGTGCAGACAGGGCTGGGGCAGGGGGTGCAATGGGGGTGGCAGGGCAGGGGTGCAGACAGGGCTGAGGGCAGGGGTGCAATGGGGGTGGCAGGGCGGGGTGCAGACAGGGGCTGGGGCAGGGGTGCAATGGGGGTGGCAGGGCAGGGGTGCAATGGGGGTGGCAGGGCAGGGGTGCAGACAGGGGCTGGGGTGCAATGGGGTGGCAGGAAGGGGTGCAGACAGGGGCTGGGGAGGGGGCAGGGGCTGGCTGCGGCGGGGCTGCAGACAGGGGCTCTGGGCGGGGAGGCGCAGACACTCACACGGGGGGGGGGGCTGGGAGCAGCAGGAGGCAGCCGGGCACCCACCAGGCAGCAGCAGGAGCCCCAGGGCCAGAGCTCCAAAGAGCAGGAGAAGCAGCAGGGCCAGGAGGCAGCTCACGTGGCTCCCGCAGCGCAGCGCCCCCCGGCGTCCGGGAGGAGGAATTGCACCTTCCCAGCCAGAGCCCATCCAAGCGACCCGGCTCCAGCTCCCCCTGCCCCCTGCCCTGCCCTGGCAGAGACCCGGCACCTCCTAGAATATCAGGGCTGGAAGGGACCTCAGGAGGTGTCTAGTCCAACCCCCTGCTCAAAGCAGGGCCAATCCCCAACTAAATCCCCAAATGGCCCCCGCAAGGAGTCAGCTCCCAGCCTGGGTTTAGCAGGCCAGTGCTCCAACCACTGAGCCATCCCACCCCCACGCCAGGGGCAGCCATGTGCTGGGGAATGACTCAGGGCAACAATTTCCCACCTACACAAGGACAAATCGCTGCAGATAAAACGGGTGGGAAAATGCCCCTCACTAGAGAAGATTTTAAACTGACGTTTGAGACTCATGGGGAGAACGGGGGAAATTGGGGGAGAGGGGAGAGCTGATCATTGGCGGGGATGGGGGGGAAATCGCCCCAGATTTTATAGACCCGTGTGAGATACTGAGAGAGAAAAGGGGCAGAACTGGAGAGAATTTGTATCGGGGGCGAGAGGCAAGTGGCACAAACAGGGACAGGATCCAATTAACCCCCCTCCCCCCTTCGCTCGCCCGCCACTCCCCCCCCCGGGAATTTCCTGGCTGCACAGAGACAGTTCAAACCCCCCCCCGTGTCCCACTGACCTTCCCCCCCCTACACCTCCAGCTTCTCCCCTCCCTGCCTGACACCCCCCATCTCCCCCCACACCACAGGGGATCCCCCCCACCAGGCCCCAGTCTCTGCCCCCCAAATCCCACTGGGGCTGAGGCAGCTCTGAGGCTTCTCCCAGGTTCCCTGGGGCAGAGTCACTTTCCTGCCCAGCCCCAGTGCCCCCCGGGTCTCTCACTCCCCGGGGGGCTCCGTGGGGGGCTGGACACCCGGGATGCAGGACGGCCGGACTGGGGGCGACAGGCCTCCTGTTCCTCAGTCTCACGGCGGGACCGAGGGGGCTCGTCGCTCTCCGGCTCGGGAGCGCTGGGAAGACCCGACCGTGGAGGGGCCGTCGCTGGGGGGGGGGGGGGACGGCCCCGCGCAGGCGCTGAGCACGTCCTTATATCACTTCTGTGGCGGGAACAGTGCTGAGGAGATGGAACGCTGAGGGCTGGTTTTGGCGGGAAAAACCGGTTTGGACTGGTTTGAGCCTGTCCCCTGATGGTAAACAAGTCCCCTCTCAGAGATGGAGTCCAGGGGTCAATAGTTCATATGCTCCAGATTGGATCTTATTTTAAAGCCAGTGATTTACTTCATAAACATCTTATTAACCAACTAATGGAACCTATTGAACAGTTTATACTTCTCACACCTCACAATGAGATAAAAAAAAGAACACAGACAAGCCTTGTCAGTAACGGCTAATGTCCCAACTGGGAAGCACGTGCGCTTGTTGCAGGGCTGCTGCTCAGGGACGGGAACCTCCTGCCACCCAGCCTTCAAAATCACTCAGGCTGCACTTTCTGCACGACTAGGTGCTGGCTGAGGGGGGTGTGGGAATTGGTGGCCTCTGCTGCAGGTGATGGGAATCTCAGGTATTTAAAGCCATGGCCTAGAGGAGGGAAGTGCCTAACTCCAGAATCTGCAGCTGCCTAGGGCCAGCGCTGAGGATTTAGAGTCCCTAGTGCTGCCGTTGCAAGGTTCAAGCATGCTCAGCCCTGGCATTGCCACCCCTCCTGCAGCTAGTAGCTGCAGCTGGCTAAGGCTGGCCTCTGGGAACTGGCCCCATGGCCGTAGCCAGAGAAGCTGCAGGTGGCTCTGTGACTACTGGGGCCATTAAGCTAGAGCAGCTAAAGACACTGGAGTTCACCTCAAGGAACAGAGGTCACCAGTAGGACAGGATTGTCAGGGGGAGCAGGGAAGGAGGGAGCAGGTCAGGCTGGCAGAGGGAGCTTCCAGCTGGTTGGGAGCATGTCCAAAGTAGAAAGGAAACAAGCGTGGGGAGAGGTGGTGGTGACCAGGTAGCAGACTAGCATGTAGATGGGAGCCGAGGGAGAGAGGCTGGTAGCTTCAGATTCCCAAGGGCTAAGTCCTGACTTTGGGGAGATGGTGTTTGCGGGTGGCTGGCTCACATGGCAGGATGGAGGCTGAGGGAGGGATCTGTCAGAACTGATCAGGTGTCTGCTGGCTTTAGAACTCTGAGCTGAGACTAGGACCACATGCCGTGACTGGTGACATGGGGGGTACTGGAGACATGGCTAGAGAAGGTCTGAATGAGGAAGGAGATAAATCTGTGGGGAGTTTCCTTGATCACTATAAAAGTTCTGCTCACTGTGGACACTGGTAAACCTACATGGGTGCACAGCTCAATAAGAAAACCCGGGGGCTGAGGGAGCTGTGTTGGCAATGCATATAGTCATGTAGGGGTGTGTGATCAAAATGAAAAATGTCTCTGAGGTTCAGTACCGGGTATGCTATGGCACCAATGGCACTGCCCCACCAGGCCCGCACTCGGAGCCCACAGTGACTACATAGGGGCCTACAGACATGTTTGGTGTCGGGGCCCACAAAAGGTTAATCCAGCCCTGACTGCCCGAGCACTATTTCAGCCCCCCATTTTTGGGTGGACCTCCCAATACGGGAGCTGCAGAGCCCTCCCCCGCAACACACACACACACACACACACACCCCTCCCTCCCTCCTGGTGTTGGGAGGAGAACGGGAGAAAGGACAAAAGAAGCAAGAGAAGAAGAGAAAGGAGGGAGGGAGGGAGGGATGGAGGAAAAGGTGAAACAAAAAGGGCAAACTCCAATGTCCCCAGTGATTCTAAGGGACAAAATCCCAGGTGCGCAATAAAATTCTGCCTCCTTAAGCTTGTGTTTTCCATGCCTAGAATTCAACTGTCACCAGAAGGATCAGACTGAACAGGTTTCACACCTTGAGGAGGCTCTTACCTTCTAAACAGGGTTGGCTGTTTTCTAGTAAAATCACTAAAAGGGAAGGAGAAAACTCGAAAGAGGTTCCTCCAGGCGCTCACGTCTGTGAACCCGAATACTCTCTCAGTCCTCAAAGAGAGACCTGGAGAAGGAGACTTGCTGGAGCAAAGCCACAGGGGTCTCTGAGGTTTCCCTGGTCCCTCGCCCCTGTCCTGCCTGGCTGATGTCAGCAACTCTCTGTGAGGTCACCACCTCCCCACCACCTTGGATCAACAGGCTGAGGTCCTGCCAAAGGCCTTTGTGATGTCACTGCCGCACCCCTCCCTTGCTGTGCCAATGTCCTGCCCCTGGCCAGGCACTTTGGAGGTTTGAGCTACTCCCTGTGGATCACCCCACTCAAGGAGCGTTCGTTCTAGGCAGCAAGCCGGCTAGACAGGGAAACATCAGACGCTGCTCCCAATGCTACACTCAGTTTTTCAGAAATTAGTCGACTTTATGGCCAGAAGAAACCATTAGAGCATCTAATCTGACCCCCTGCATATCACAGGTCTCCTGTTTGACACAATAGCTACTTTTGGGGCAAATGCATTCCAGAAAGGCATCTAGTCTTCATGAAATGACATCAAGAGATGGAGAATTCGTCACTTTCCTTGGTAACTTGTTGCTGTGGTGAATTATCCTCGCTGTTGAATATTTGTGCCTTTGTTATAATATGAATTTGTCTCTTTTCACCTTCCAGCCATTGGGTCTTGTTGTGCCTTTCTCTGCTCGATTGAAGAGCCCTTTAATACCCAATCCTTTCTCTCCATTAAGGCACTTCAGCACTTCAATGAAGTCACCTTTCAATCTTCTTTTGATAAGCTAAATAGGTTGAGCTCTTTCAATAGCTCACTAGAAGGCATTTTTCTCCAGGCCTCAGAACATCTGGTGGCTCTTTGCTGCCCCAGCTCCAATTTCATTGATGCCGTGTCCCCTCCTGTGACATTATTGACATAATCTGTAACTGTATAGATCACCGTTGCGACCACTGTTCTATATTCGCAGCCAATATTGTAGAAAGGCTGTTGTGTAAGGGGTCTATGGAGCGGTTCTGACTGACTGATTATAATGATGCTATCTCTCACTGTGTATCATTTTTGTAGTTGGTGTTATGAATATTGGCTCTATGCTGCCCGTATTTCAAACTTGTGCTCTGCTTCCAGGGAACACCCCAGCCAGACAAGTTGGTGTCAGTTCTGCCTAGCCTGCTTGATGGCCCATTACAGACCATCATCTCTACAATCGACCCACTGAGAAAAGGCAGATACGCCTTGTGACTCAGCAAGCTATGCAAGGACCTGCCTATGGACAGAACTCTAAGGTTTTTCTATGCCATGTGCTTAGGGAGACGTATTTTCCATGCCCTGGTTCCTCGCTGACCCAGAGAGAACAAAGGAACACGAAAACAAAAACCTTCCCCCAACAGATTTGAAAGTATTTTCTTCCCTTATTGGTACTTTTGGTCATGTGCCAACCAGGTTATTGGAGCTTTTTAACTCTTTACAGGGTATTTTATGCTACCCGTAGCCAGTGGTGAGCTGCAGCCGGTTCGCACCGGATCGCGTGAACTGGTTGTTAAATTTAGAAGCCCCCTTTAGAACCGGTTGTTCCCGGAGGGACAACTAGTTCCAAAAGGGCTTTTAAATTTAAGAAAAGCTGTAGCAGCTCCCTGCCCTTCCCCCAGCCCCAGCTCACCTCACTCCGAATCAGCTGTTCGCGCGGGAAGCCTGGGAGGGCTGAGAAGAAAGCAGCGGCTTCCTGCAGATGAGCTTGAGCTGGGGCGGGGAGCGGGGACGCCAGCGGGAGGGGAGGGCTCCAGGCGCTGCACCGCCTGGCGAGGTCGTGGCCGGACCCTGGGGATGGGCGGCACGGCTCCTGCTTCCCAGGTCCAGCTGTGACCTCGCCGGGCAGCGCGGAGTGGCTCCTGCCCGGCCCCCAGGTCCAGCCGGGCGGCGCAGCTCCTGCCTGCCGGGGTCGGGTCCAGCGGGGCGGGGGCGGCTCCTGCCTGCCCGGTCCGGGTCCAGCCGTGGGGGGGGGGCGCGGTTCCTGCCTGCCCGGGTCCGGGTCCTGTTCCCGCCCGGGGGCACAGCTCCTGCCTGCCCGGGTCGAGTCCAGCTGGGGACGGCTCCTGCCTGCCCGGTCGGGTCCAGCCGGGGGCATGGCTCCTGCCTGCCCGGTCGGGTCCAGCCGGGCGGCGCGGCTCCTGCCTGCCCGGCCCCCGGGGCTGGCCCCGGGTCCAGGTAGGAGGGTAAGGGAACAGGGAGGGGGGGTTGGGTAGAGGGCCGGGGCGGTGGGGGGGCGTGGATTAGTGTCAGAGCGGACAGAGGGTAGGGAACAGGGGGATTGAACGGGACAAGGGTGGGGGCGGGAGGGAGTCAGAAAGGAGCAGGGGTTGGATGGGGTGGGGTGGGGCAGTCAGGGGCAAGGGTTCCAGGGACAGTCAGGGGACAGAGAGAAGGGGTGGTTGGATGGGGTAGGGGTCCCAGGGTGCCATCAGGAATCAGAGAAGGGGTTGGATGGAGTGGCAAGGGGCAGTCGGGAAAGGGAAGGGGGTGGATAGGGCATGGGTCCTGGGGTGGGGGCTGTCAAGGAACATGGGGGGGTTGGAAGGGGCAGGAGTCCCGGGGGGGGCATGACCCCTCATGGGGTGAGGAGGAGGGAACCAGCTGTTAGCATTTTGCCAGCTCATCACTGCCCGTAGCTATACATTTATGACACCCTATAAATAGCAATCTGCAGAATCTGATTCTGAGAAAGGGCAGGGTGAAGGGAAGTGGCTTCAGCAGATTTACTGAGCATGCTCAATGCACCATAAGTAGCAAATTCCTACACACAGCAGTTTCTCACACTACACCTGAGGCAGCATGAGGCAGGGGCTCCATCGCTGTCCAGACCCCACCCAAGAGCAGATCCCCAGGGGCTGCGAGACCCTCAGCTTCTGGGACCTGTGTGTGGAGTCTCTCTTCTGCCCACCCAGGGCTGCCCCACCTCGGATGGGCACAGAAAGTGCTTCAGTGAAAGTCTGTCCCTGGAGCAGCCCCTCTGGTGCTGCAGCAGCAGCCCGGAGCTCAGCCCCGGCTCCCAGCGCACACTGGAGGCAGCAGCACCAGCAGTGTCTGGTACCTTCCAAAGCCCGGCCACCAGGAGCTGCCCCACGGCTCTTTTCCTTGTTTTTCCTGCTTCCTTCCTACCAGCCCCCCACTGCTCCAGCCCCTTCCTGGCTCCTTCAAGCCCAACCCAGGCTGCAGCTGCCGCACTCACTGGGCCAGGGACTGTCTGAGGTGGGAACTAGCCCCATCTCTGCCAGAGCCCCGCCCCCAGGAGCTGCCCCGCCCCTGCTCTGTGCCAGAGCCCTGCCCCCAGTAGCTGGCCCACGCCCGGTCTGTGCCAGAGCCCCTCCCCCAGGAGCTGCCCCCCCCCCGCGCTGTGCCAGAGCCCCGCCCCCAGGAGCTGCCCCACCCCCAGTGTGTGCCAGAGCCCCGCCCCCAGGAGCTGCCCCGCCCCTGCTCTGTGCCAGAGCCCCGCCCCAGGAGCTGCCCCGCCCCTGGGCTGTGTCAGAGCCCCGCCCCAGGAGCTGCCCCACCCCGGGCTGTGCCAGAGCCCCGCCCCAGGAGCTGCCCTGCCCTGCTCTGTGCCAGAGCCCCGCCCCAGGAGCTGCCCCACCCCAGGCTGTGCCAGAGCCCTGCCCCAGGAGCTGCCCCGCCCAGTTTGGTTTGTTTTTTTGCCGGGGTATGTGTGTGTATGATCCAGATGGAGTTAGAAGAAGTTGGGCTGCAGAGGCTCAGGGAGATTGAGGGGAACCCCCTGGGTGTCCCAGTGTTGGCCAGGGATTGTACAGCACCTAGGGCAATATGGGGTCCCAGAGCCGTAACTAGCTATTTTTGCACTCAAAGCAAGAATATAAAAGTGCCTCCCCCCGTTGTGCCACCCAGCCCCCTTGAAACACCTCCCCAGCGCTGCCCAGCCCTGTGGAAACAACGTCCCCAGCACTGCCCGCCCCAAAGAAACAAACTCTCCTTCCCCAGCGCCGCCCCACCGAAACAGCTGTGGGCCAAAAATGAAGGTTGGGGGGAGGGGGAAGAAATGGCATCCATAGGGTGACCAGATCACAGCAGTAAAATAGGACCTGCCCCCTCCCTGCTCGTCCCCATCATCACACCCCTCTTCAACCCCTAGCTCCCCACTGGCCTGCTGCGTTCCTCCTAGTCAGTCCCCCACCCACCACTCGCCTCCTTTCACCTCCTCCCTCCCCGGCCAGAAACCCCCATCCCTGCCCCTTGAGCCCCTGCTGGCTCACTGCTCACCTCCATCCACCGACTCGCCGCTCGCCTCCTCACCCCGCCCCAAGTATCAGTGGCAGCAGGTTTGTAGAAGTTTTGGTGGTGCCCAGACCACTCAGAGCCTGCCCCCCCCCCGAACTCTTCCCCACACTTGCCTAAGGCTCTGCAAGGGAGTTTGGGTTGGGGAGGAGGTCTGGGGTGCAGGCCCTGGATTGGGGCAGGGGATTGGAGTGTAGGATGGTTGAGAGGTTGCGCTCTGGGATGGAGTCAGGTGCAGGCTCTAGAATGGACTTTGGGTGCTGGATGCAGGCTCCGGGCAGGGGCACAGAGTCAGGGCTCTAGGCACCAGCAAAGCAAGCAGGTGCCTGGAGCAGCCCATTTGCAGGGGCGGCAGCCGGCAGGGATCGAGCCCGGGAGCGGAGAACCAACAGGGAGCCCTGGGAGCTGTAGTTCCTTGGTTAGCTCCCTGCCTATAGAGCCAGCCCTGGAGCAGGGAAAGAACCAAATTTCCCAGCATTCCCTTGGCTGCTATCAACAGGAAAGGGAGGGGGAGGGAGTATGGTAGCCGAAACCTCATGCTGCACCTCGCTGTGAATGGAGAGGGGGGTGGCACTGTGAATGGGGAACAAATGTGCCCAAGGAGTAGGCGGCTTTGGCCCAGAAGCAGCAAAATTCATCAAACATAGAACTGGTTCTGACTTATTTCCTTGGTCTTAAAAGAGAACAAGGACCTGAGTCTCCTCCCTGTCAATAACTCCCTGCTCAGCCAATCAGGGTACAGACTGAGTAGGGGAGGCTGAGGGTTCTCACCAGAGAGCCCAAAGGATGGCCCAGGTCACTGGTGGGGATCACTGCCCGAGCACTAGTTCAGCCCCACATTTTGAGCACTCTCCCGCAACACACACCCCTCTCCTGGTATTGAGAGGGGAACAGGAGAAAGGACAAAAGGTGAAACAAAAAGGACAAACCTCAATGTCCCCAGTGATTCTAAGGGACAAAATCCCAGGTGCAGAATAAAATTCTGCCTCCTTAAGCTCATGTTTTCCATGCCTAGAATTCAACTGTCACCACATGGATCAGACTGAACAGGTTTCAAACCTCCAGGAGGCTCTTACCTTCTAAACAGGGACGGCTGTTTTCTAGTAAAATCACTGAAAGGGAAAGAGAAAACTCGAAAGAGGTTCCTCCTGGTGCTCACGTCCGTGAACCCGAATACTCCCTCAGTCCTCAAAGAGAGACCTGGAGAAGGAGACTTGCTGCAGCAAAGCCACAGGGGTCTCTGAGGTTTCCCTGGCC
Organism: Mauremys reevesii; assembly: GCF_016161935.1. Lineage (NCBI taxonomy): Eukaryota > Metazoa > Chordata > Testudines > Geoemydidae > Mauremys > Mauremys reevesii. Next base: position 12,764,364 of record NC_052636.1, on the reverse strand, counting down.
CCTCGCCCCTGTCCTGCCTGGCTGATGTCAGCATCTCTCTGTGAGGTCACCACCTCCCCACCACCTCTGACCAATAGTCTGAGGTCCTGCAATAGGCCTTTGTGATGTCACTGCCACACCCCTCCCTTGCTGGGCTAATGTCCTGCCCCTGGCCAGGCACTTTGCAGGTTTGAGCTACTCCCTGTGGATCACCCCACTCAAGGAGCGTTCGTTCTAGGCAGCAAGCCGGCTAGACAGGGAAACATCAGACGCTGCTCCCAATGCTACACTCAGTTTTTCAGAAATGAGTCGACTTTATGGCCAGAAGAGACCATTAGAGCATCTAATCTGACCCCGTGCATATCACAGGCCTCCTGTAGGACACAAGAGCTACTTTTGGGGCAAACACATTCCAGAAAGGCATCTAGTCTCCATGAAATGACATCAAGAGATGGAGAATCTACCACTTTCCTTGGTAGCTTGTTCCTGTGGTGAATCATCCTCGCTGTTGAATATTAGTTGTAATAGGAATTTGTCTCTTTTCACCTTCCAGCCATTGGGTCTTGTTATGCCTTTCTCTGCTCGATTAAAGAGCCCTTTAATACCCAATCTTTTCTCTCCATTAAGGCACTTCAAGACTTCAGTGAAGTCACCTTTCAATCTTCTTTTGATAAGCTAAGCAGGTTTAGCTCTTTCAATAGTTCACTAGAAGGCATTTTTCTCCAGCCCTCAGAACATTTGGTGGCTCTTTTCTGCCCAAGCTCCAATTTCACAACATCTTTTTCAAATGAGAACACCAAAACTGGAGGCTATTCCAGTATTAGTCTCACTGATGCCGTGTCACCTCCTGTGATGTTATTGACATAATCTGTAACTGTATAGATCACAATTGCGACCGCTGTTCTATATTTGCAGCCAATATTGTAGAAAGGTTGTCATGTAAGGGGTCTATGGAGAGGTTCTGATTGGCTGATTACAATTATGCCATCTCTAGGTGTGTATCATTTTTGTAGTTGACGTTATATTGGCTCTCTGCTGTCCGTATTTCAAACTTGTGCTCTGCTTCTGGGGAACATCTCAGACAAGTTGGTGTCAGTTCTGCCTAGCCTGCTTGATGGCCCATTAAGGACCATCAGCTACACAATCGACCCATTGAGAGAAGGCAGCTACGCCTTGTGACTCAGCAAGCTATGCAAGGACCTGCCTATGCACAGAACTCTAAGGTTTTTCTATGCCATGTGCTTAGGGAGATGTATTTTCCATGCCCTGGTTCCTCGCTGACCCAGAGAGAACAAAGGAACACGAAAACAAAAACCTTCCCCCACAGATTTGAAAGTATTTTCTTCCCTTATTGGTCCTTTTAGTTATGTGCCAACCAGGTTATCTGAGCTTTTTAACCCTTTACAGGGTATTTTATGCTACCTGTAGCTATACGTTTATGACACCCTGTAAATAGCAATCTGCAGAATCTGATTCTGAGAAAGGGCAGGGTGAAGGGAAGTGGCTTCAGCAGATTTACTGAGCATGCTCAGTTCATGTGAGCATGCTCAATGCACCATAAATAGCAAATTCCTACACACAGCAGTTTCTCACACTGCACCTGACGCAGCATGAGGCAGGGGCTCCATCGCTGTCCAGACCCCACCCAAGAGCAGATCCCCAGGGGCTGCGAGACCCTCAGCTTCTGGGACCTGTGTGTGGAGTCTCTCTTCTGCCCACCCAGGGCTGCCCCTGGGGTCCCTCTGGCCCCTGGTGCCTGCAGCCCCTGGCCGGGGGCAGCAGAGCCTGGGACTGGGTCCAGCTGGAGAAAGTCCCCACCTCAGATGGGCACAGAAAGTGCTTCAGTGAAAGTCTGTCCCTGGAGCAGCCCCTCTGGTGCCGCAGCAGCAGCCCGGAGCTCAGCCCCGGCTCCCAGCGCACACTGGAGGCAGCACCAGCAGCGTCTGGTACCTTACAAAGCCCGGCCACCAGGAGCTGCCCCACGGCTCTTTCCCTTGTTTTTCCTGCTTCCTTCCTACCAGCCCCCCACTGCTCCAGCCCCTTCCTGGCTCCTTCAAGTCCAACCCAGGCTGCAGCTGCCGCAGTCACCGGGCCAGGGACTGTCTGAGGTGGGAACTAGCCCCATCTCTGCTCCTCCTCCTGCCCCTGTGTGTCCCAGAGCCGCTGCAGGGACTGACCCGCACCCAGGCTCTCGCTCCTGTTAGCACTCGCAGGGGCCAATCCAGCTATGGGAGTGAGCGCCCCTGGGAGCAGGGAAGTGACCAAGTCTCCCTGCCAGAGGGTGGGGGAGGGGGAAGAAAGGGAAAGAGGAGAGACTGAAAGGGGATAAGGAGAAATAAGTGAGGAAAGCAGCACCCAGCTCTTTTCTGCTGCATCACCCCTGAGTAGATTGCAGCACGTGGCCACCAGGGAGCAGCTGCTGAGCCCGGGCTCCCACGTCGCCATGTGCCAGAACCCCGCCCCCAGGAGCTGCCCCGCCTCCGGGCTGTGCCAGAGCCCCGCCCCCAGGAGCTGCCCCGCCCCTGGCCTGTGCCAGAGCCCCGCCCCCAGGAGCTGCCCTGCCCCCGACTCTGGGCTTTCTTCTCCGGCTCCAGCCTCCTTCTTCCCAGCACCTCCCCGCTCCCAGCTGCTCCCTTCCTGTGTCCGCAGACACCCCCCCCAGAGTGTGAAAGCAGAATTAGGGGGCAGGGAAAGAAGGATTGTTTGAAAAGGTGGGTTTTTTGCCGAGGGGGGGGTGATCCAGATGGAGTCAGAAGCAGTTGGGCTGCAGAGGCTCAGGGAAATTGAGGGGAACCACCTGGGTGTCCCAGTGTTGGCCAGGGATTGTACAGCACCTAGCGCAATATGGGGTCCCGATCTCAATTATGGTCTGTGCAGCACCTGGGAGCGCTGATGTCTGTTTCCTGATCACAGGCACTGGGAATGGATAGAGGGGAAACTTCAGCACCTGAAAGGTTAATGTAGCCCTGTGTGCAACCCCTGCTGGGTGGCACTGCTGCTCTCAGGATGGGTTGGCACAATCCCTCTCCCATGTGATCTAGTGATGTGGATTCCTGGTTTTCACCTAGGTGGCCTCGGTTCAATTCCCAGGGTGGGAATAGTGCAAAGCTTCTGCTGGAAGGGAAGGGGGAGGGATTCTGGAAGCAGGGCATTTGGACAGTGTGGAGAGGGGGTCCCAAACGTGGGGGTGGGTGTGGGGGGCAGAGGTCTGAGAGGAGATCAGGGATGGATCCCAGCATTGTGGGAAGTGGGCAGCATGGAGAGCCCAGGCCTGGCATGGGGACAGGGAAGAGTGACTCTGTCCTTCTAAACTCACCAACTGCAGACTAGGCAGGACTGGAAGAATTACGTATTTGTTGGTAAATGTCAATTTCAGTGTAAACGCACAACCCAATGGCAAAATATTTCCATTGATGATAATCAAAATTGACAGATGGGCAAAGTAAGAAACATGCTGCTTGAGAACTTATCCTGTTCTAATCCTGTTGGGGTCCCTTCTGCCTTAGATGCCACCATGTGGGTGTTTCATTTCCCTCCCTATTTTCACACAGAGACACAATGTCCTTTGCATGGATCCATGAACAGCAAAATCTTCCTGTGTTGCTTGTTTGAGCCAGAGCATTCGATTCCATTGACACCTTCTCTCCTGCAATGGCAATGGTCAGACAGAGGGGACGTGGCCACCTTCACCCCTGGCCGTGAGATATTCACTGTCCTCTTTCTTCAGGCTGCTGCTGTTATTCCATGAATCCTCAAGGATGGAATAAAAAGCTGAGTTTACTCCAGGGTGAGGAAAGAAAGGAGCCACCAACTCCTTGAAAAATCTCAGTGCCCAGAGAAAACCTGCCCCTGTTATTGGAATCCCTGATGTGTTGGTGGCTTGTTTATTTACACTGAGGATTGAGTCCTGCTTAGTGCACCGTGTTTGAGAATGAAAATCCTAACCTGCCCTTTGAAATAACAAAAGCAGCAGGACGTGTTTCTGTCCCTGCCCCAGAGCAGACAGACCAATGGAGAAATGCCATGAGTCCAGGGTAATACTCCCCTGCGGTTTTACCATTTCCACTTGCTAAACTCCCTCCCAACCTTCTGGGCTCCTGGAGCAGGGGACTGAGCCTGAGCCGAGACACGGACACTGCGACTTTACAGCCCAAGCAACATGACCCTGATTAATGTGACACGGGCCAGTCGTGGGTGTTTCATTGCACTGGAGACGTAGCCTAATGTTATGTCTACACTGTGATTAAAAGACCCAGAGCACCTGTCGCAAAGCCCGGGTCAGCTGACTCAGGGTTATGGGGCTTGGGCTGCAAGAGTATAAAATTACAGTGCAGACAGATGGGCTTGAGCCCAACCTCTGAGACCCCACGAGGGGTGAGGGTTTCCGAACCCAGGCTTCAGTGTGAACACAAATATCTGCACCGCAGTTTTTAGCCTCTCAGCTTTAGCTTCATGAGCCCACGTCAGATGGTCCAGGCCAGCCATGCTGCCATCTTTATCCCAGGAGAGATGGACTCTAAGGGTACGTCTCCATTGCAATGTCAGCCCAGGGGTGGCACACTGTGCTCAAAGCAGCACCCTGGAAGCCCCATATTCACCACTCTCATATAATGATAATACGGTTTGTACAAAGTCTACCTGGTGAGGTGTCATTTCAAAAATCTTGGTCTGTTGAACATTACTATTGTGTTGGATTGTGTGTGTAGCATTGGCTGGGAAGTTTTGCTCTGTGTGTGTTACTGAGATGAGGTTGGGAAATGCCCACCACCAGCCTTTCAGGTGTGACAATGGAGGAGCCAGACTCGCTGCTGGCCCATTAAAGGGATCCACACTCCCAAGGACTATCCCAGGAACCGTGTACAATGCAGACTTCTCCGAGATAACACAGCGACAATGGACACTGCTTGACTCACATCCTAGCAAAGGTACTTCCTAGCCAGTTGGAGAAACTATGAAGAAGGGGGTAGAGACATTGTGAATTGGCCTCTCTCCCCCACAACTCAACACCTGTAAACACATCTGGAGGACAAACACTGTTAGGTGTGAGAAGTATAAACTGTTTAATACGTTCAATTAGTTGGTTAATAAGATGTTTATGAAGTAAATCACTGGCTTTAAAATAAGATCCAATCTGGAGCATATGAACTATTGACCCCTGGACTCCATCTCTGAGAGGGGACTTGTTTACCATCAGGACACAGGCTCAAACCAGTCCAAACCGGTTTTTCCCGCCAAAACCAGCCCTCAGCGTTCCATCTCCTCAGCACTTTTCCCGCCACAGAAGTGATATAAGGACGTGCTCAGCGCCTGCGTGGGGCCGTCCCCCCCCCCCAGCGACGGCCCCTCCACGGTCGGGTCTTCCCAGCGCTCCCGAGCCGGAGAGTGATGAGCCCCCTGGGTCCCGCCGTGAGACTGAGGCACAGGAGGCCTGTCACCCCCATTCCTGCCGTCCTGCATCCCTGGTGTCCAGCCTCCCACGGAGCCCCCCGGGGAGTGAGAGACCCCGGGGGGGGGCACTGGGGCTGGGCAGGAAAGTGACTCTGCCCCAGAGAACCTGGGAGAAGCCTCAGAGCTGCCTCAGCCCCAGTGGGATTTGGGGGGCAGAGACTGGGGCCTGGTGGGGGGGGATCCCCTGTGGTGTGGGGGGAGATGGGGGGTGTCAGGCAGGAGGAGAAGCTGGAGTTGTAGGGGAAGGTCAGTGGGACGGGGTTGAACTGTCTCTGTGCAGCCAGGAAATTCCTGGGGGGGGGGGAGTGGCGGGCGGGCGCATGGGGGATGGGGGTTAATTGGATCCTGTCCCTGTTTGTGCCACTTGCCTCTCACCCCCGGTACAAATTCTCTCTAGTTCTGCCCCTTTTCTCTCTCAGTATCTCACACGGAGCTATAAAATCTGGGGCGATTCCCCCCCATCCCCTCCAATGATCAGCTCTCCCGTCCCCCCCGATTTCCCCCGTTCTCCCCATGAGTCTCAAACGTCAGTTTAAAATCTTCTCTAGTGAGGGGCATTTTCCCACCCGTTTGATCTGCAGCGATTTGTCCTTGTGTAGGTGGGAAATTGTTGCCCTGAGTCATTCCCCAGCACATGGCTGCCCCTGGAGTGGGGGTGGGATGGCTCAGTGGTTGGAGCACTGGCCTGCTAAACCCAGGGCTGGGAGCTGACTCCTTGCGGGGGCCATTTGGGGATTTAGTTGGGGATTGGCCCTGCTTTGAGCAGGGGGTTGGGCTAGACACCTCCTGAGGTCCCTTCCAGCCCTGATAGTCTAGGAGATGCCGGGTCTCTGCCAGGGCAGGGCAGGGGGCGGGGGGAGCTGGGGCCGGGTCGCTTGGATGGGCTCTGGCTGGGAAGGTGCAATTCCTCCTCCCGGCCGCCGGGGGGCGCTGCGCTGCGGGAGCCACGTGAGCTGCCCCCTGGCCCTGCTGCTGCTCCTGCTCTTTGGAGCTCTGGCCCTGGGGCTCCTGCTGCTGCCTGGTGGGTGCCCGGCTGCCTCCTGCTGCTCCCAGCCCCCGTGTGAGTGTCTGCGCCTCCCCGCCCAGAGCCCCTGCCTGCACCCCCGCCGCAGCCAGCCCCTGCCCCCTCCCCAGCCCCTGTCTGCCCCCTGCCCCCATTGCACCCCTGCCCTGCCCCCAGCCCCTGTCTGCACCCCTGCCCTGCCACCCCATTGCACCCCAGCCCCTGTCTGCACCCCTGCCCTGCCACCCCATTGCACCCCTGCCCTGCCACCCCCATTGCACCCCTGCCCTGCCCCCATTGCACACCCTGCCCTGCCACCCCCATTGCACCCCTGCCCTGCCCCCATTGCACCCCTGCCCCAGCCCTGTCTGCACCCCTGCCCTGCCACCCCGCCCTGCCACCCCCATTGCACCCCTGCCCTGCCCCAGCCACCTGTCTGCACCTCTGCCCTGCCCCAGCCACCTGTCTGCACCCCTGCCCTGCCACCCCATTGCACCCCTGCCCTGCCACCCCATTGCACCCCTGCCCTGCCCCCAGCCCCTGTCTGCACTCCCTGCCCTGCCACCCCCATTGAACCCCTGCCCTGCCCGCAGCCCCTGTCTGCACCCCTGCCCTGACACCCCCATTGCACCCCCGCCTGCAGCCCCTGCCTACAGCCACCTCCTGTTCCCAGCTGCTCCCCTGTGTGAGTGTCAGCACCCCGTTCCTCCTTGCCCACAGCTGCCCCTGCCACCCTCCCCACCCGCAGCCTCTGCCGCCCCCGCCTCCAGCCAGCCCCTGTCTGCACCCCCTGGCCAGAGCCAGCCCCTGCCATCCGTCCTGCCACAGCCCCTGCCACCCCCCTTGCCTCCTGCCACAGTCCCTGCCCGCAGCCCCTGCCACCCCCCCGACCCCTGTCACAGCCCCTTTCCCCGCCACAGCCTGTCTGCACCACCTGCCCACAGCCAGCTCCTGTTGCAGCCAGCCCGTGTCACACTCCCTGCCTCCAGCGAGCCCTGCCCCACGCCCCTGTCTGCAGCCAGCCCCATGGCCACTGGTGCCCTGCAGTTCCCAGGGCACTAACCCTGCACACCTGCTTCAATGAGGGGGGCAGGGAGCAGCTGGGACCCCACATGTGCACACCCGAGGGTGACCAGAGAGCAAGTGTGAAAAATCAGGACAGAGGGTGAGGGGTAATAGGATCCTATATAAGAAAAAGACCCCAAAATTGAGACTGTCCCAATAAAATGGGGACATCTGGTCACCCTAGCACACCCCAGGGAGTGGCGGGGACCCACACATGGGAAATGGAGCTCAGTTCTAGTTCAGGCCCATCTTTGTAAAAAAGAACTGTAGGTCGGGTTGACATACAGCTCTATTTTCCCAGAGATGTCAGGCTTTTAGGTTCTTAAATCGCTGTCTGGGTGGTAAATTTTAAAAATTCCTCCCGGGAAAATACGGCCGTATGGTAACCCTATTGGTACAAAAAATCCATCCTGTGGCACATCTCTTCCATCAGAACTTTTTATAGGGAACCGGTTGTTAAGATTTTAGCAGCTCATCACGGGAAGGGAGGCGCACGTGTCCCCCATGGGGACTGCCCAGACCCCGTTTCCCAATCCCAGTTGTTGCCCCCTAACTACCAACACAGTTGCCCCCAACCATCAGTTGCCAGTCACCCGCCCATCCCCCACTGCTGCCCCCTTCCTTTATCCAGGGACCCTTCAGCTCCCCCTCCCCCTCCCTTTTAATCAGCTCCTCAAAGGGCTCCCTGCTGCCCATGGGAATGGTGGGGGTGGGGGAACCATCACTTTCTGTTTATGTATTGGACAGTCATATAAAATCCAGTCCAACAGTCCCCCTTTTCCACTAGTTCGTTAACAGCAATATAAAATCCCCTCAGATCTTGGTGTTTTTCTCTCATGTTATCAAATACGCAGTTTGTGACACATTTTCTGTGCAAATCTCAAAGATTCATATAAAATACCTTAAACGTTTGCCCCACTTCTCTCTAGTTGTCTATTTCTAATTGAATATGCCCTGAGATTTCCCCCTGTCTCTCTAATTATAAAATACCAAGAAAATCTCAGATTTACACCTTTTCTCAGATTCTTGAACCTGGATATAAAATGTTTGCAAATGTTGCCCATTTCCTCTTTATTCATTTATCAAATATTGATGTGAAACACTCAGATTTTGCCTCCTATCAACAACTGATATAAAATCCCTCTGATTTTCCACTTTCCTCTCTCTAATTTGCAAAATGGATCCAAAATCTCTCAGATTTCCACCCTTTCTCTTTCATTTCTGAACGTTGCTCTCAAAGCTCAGGTTTTGACTCTTTCTGTGTCATTATCAAATGTCAGTTAAAAATCCTCTCGGGTTTGGGGCTGTTCCCCGTGTTTCTAAATCCCAGCAACTTCTTCCTTCGAGGGAACCTGTTGCCCTGAGTTCTTCTCCATCCTGGATGTTGTAGGGGGTTAAATTGCCCAGAGATCATCTTTCCCGACTCCTTTGTGATCATTTGTTCCCTCCTTTACCTCTGTTAAAATGTTTGCTGAAAAAAGAGACCAGCCAGATATTTAATATACATCAAAGCCAGAGGCCTCCCCCTGTTTGGGGATCAGTGGTTCCCAGCTGGTAACGGGAGAGTTGGCTGGACCCTTTTCTTTTCTCCAGCTCGCACGGGATGAGGAGGTCACTCTGAGTGCAGTATGAGTTGAGAAGTATCCCAAGCCCCATGGCAAATGGCCTCTGTGAGGGGTTGCTTCCCTCAGTGCTAAGATGCAGCCACCTCTGGGGTGGATCCATGGTGGCCATTATTTGCTAGTGACAGGCCATGGACATTTCTTACCTATTTTGTCCCTCCAGGCCTTCCATTCTCCTGTTCAAGAGACATCCCCCAGGGCTCCCTCTGCCTGTGTGACTGGCCAGCAGGGGGCGGTGGTCACTTTCTATCCAATTCTCAGGCACTGTGAGGTAACAGTGTTGCTGGGTGGGGGTGGGGCTGTGTGGGGAGAATGCAGCTGAAGGGGGATTGTGGTAGGGGGAGGTGTTTGGGTGGCTGGGCAGGGGGTACCCTAGTGAGGTTGGTGGGTTCTGGAGATTTGGGGTTTCAGGGGGTGGTTGTGATGTGCCCAGCCCTGAGGCTGTGGGTCCTGGAGGTGGGTATCGCTGGGAGCCTGTTGGCTGCAGAACAGCCGGGGTGGGCGTCTCTTGGGGAGGCGGGACAGGGGGTTAGAGGGAGCCTGGTGCTGTGCCAGGGGCTCTGTCTGGGCTTCCCCCGCAGACTCCTGGGATCGCTGCCGTGCCCAGTGCACAGAGTGTGTGTCGGAGAATCCCCGGCGCTAGGCCAGGGGGTGCCCCTGTAAGGCATCAGGGGATCCCGCAGGGGGGCGGAGGGGGTCCCAGGCAAAGGGCAGGGCAGATCCTGCTGGTGGGGGGGGAGTCCTAGGCAGTCAGTGAGGGACTGAGTTCCCAGTGGGGGTCCCTTTTGGGGGGTCTCTGGCTGTTGGGGTCTCTTGGTGGGGGGAACCCTTTGGGATTCCCAACCTGGCAATGAAGGTCTGGTGGGGGTTCTCTGGCAGGTGAGGCTCTGAGGGGTATCTGAGGTCCCTGGCCAGGGACTCTGGGGGCTGGGTCCCAGGGAATATCTGGGGGTGGGGGCTGGCTGGGGCTCTGGGGGCTGCTCCTGACCTCGCTTCTTCTCCCTGATTAGCTTATGCCAGAATCCTGGCTCCAAGCACTGCCCGACATTCCCCGGCCAGGCCCAGTCACTGTGATAACTTTCTAGCCACTTATCAGACACTGTGAGGTGAAATCACAGATTTTTGCTCTTCTCCCCTCTTGAAAACTGCAGGAACTTCCAGTTCCATTGTCCTAGATTGTCCAGTCCATTGTCCAGTCCTTGTCCTGGATCTGTGGGGTGAGGGAGGTGGGAAGGGGGTCAGCACTGCCACACAATGGTCTCTTCCACAGCGTTCTGGACTCATTCTTTCTGAACTCTGGTTTCATTGAGACCATTGTTAATCCAGAGTCACTGTATGGAAAGACAAGGAGTGACTCCGGATGGACAGTGGGGCAAATGAGATCAGCAATTCTCCCTGTGAGGAGGGGCTCTCGTTAGCTGCTCTCCCCAGAGAGCTAAAGGAGGGAAGCTGCTCAAACGCTCTGTCCCTCTCTGCTCAGGATACTGGGGTTCAGCTTCCTGGGTCAGACGCTGCAGCCTCCATTGTGATCTGGGAGACCAGGCTTAGTAGCGGCTGCTCCCCCAGTGGGGTTCTGTGCTGGGAAGTGACCTGAATTAAAGCTGCTTCTCTGCCTGGCCCAGGGGATGACTTTCTCCAGCTGGTCCTAGCCCCCTAGGGCAGCCCTGGGCCCTATTAATACTAAATTCTGAGCCAGAGTCTCCAGGTAACTGACAGACCTTAGGGAAAGTGCTGGGGACTGGCAAGAAAGTGACTCTGCACAAACAGCCCCTCCTCATTTCTCCTCCCAGTAGCAATTGCCAGGAGAAAATCCAGCCATGGGAGAGCAAAGCCCCCAGGAATGGGACTGTCCCAGCCAGAGGGGCAGGGAGAGAGGACGGGGAAGGAGAGACTGAAAGGGGCAGTAGTAGAAATGAGGGGGGAGAGATTTCCAGTTCTCTAGTCCACCCAGATACATGTATTGCTGCATCCCTGGGCAGAACCACCTTCCAGTGGACAAAACAAGGATCAGACAGAGGAAAAGCCAGTTCCTGACTCCATATTCCCCCTGCTGGGGTGTGGCTGCCGTGGGGTCAGTGTCCGAGGGAATCCCCCACAGTGACTCCTTTGGTTCTGCTCTTTCTAGCCGTGTGTTCAGAGACTTTGTTACGGGGTGAGGGGAGGGAGAAGGGAGGTTAAAAATGTGTCTGGGCTTAGCCTGGCAGGAGGGGCCAGATCTACATTGTAATAAACAGATTGAGCATTTCCCAGCATGGCAGGATCTAGGTGTCTGTCTGCAGGAAGGGGCCTGGGGGAATTCTGATGTGAAATTAACTAAAACCGGTTCTGAAATGCTCACAACTGCACTTATCCCCCATAAAGGTTGCAGAATGGCGTACATGTTTTGCTCCAGCTCATCCCAGCCTGGCGTGGGACAGAGAAGAGAAATGGCTGCAGTGGAGCCAAGTCAGGTATAGATTATCGGGGTTGCTGGTGGGTTCCTGCTGGAGGAGAGGGAGAGCAAATACACCGGAGATGGGAAGGTTTGCACAGTCTGGTTTGGAGGTTGGAGCGGGGCAGGAAATTCACAGCGTGGGGAAAGGAGGAGGCCAGGGTGTGGCAAACCTGCTGGGAGTTATTTAATAAGTGGCCTAGATTCTAGGAACAGACCCAGGAGGTTCGGAGGCGGAAATGCCCTAATTTGTGAAGAAAGAAAATAGCCCACCTCCATGGAGCTAGTCAAACTGACCAGACTCCCAGTGCTGGAGCCTGAGCTCACTAACCAGCGGCTGCTGTGAGATATGAAAGGGGCACCCATGAGTCAGGCTTATTGGAGCTGCCTCTCCTTCATATCTCGCTCCTCACAATGAGGAGGTTATTGGGCTTCCTACCAGGAGTTTTCCTGAACCCTGCTAGGGGCTCCATCTCCTGTATCAGTCGGTGGCTAGTAGGTGTGTGATGGATCTGCTGGGAGAGACAAGGGCTCTCTCTTCGTCCCGTCACCCTTGTATTTGCTGGAGCCGCTGCGCGGGGTGGGGGTGGGACTCTGTTGACTGCGATCCACCCAGAGCTTCCATTTGATTTGCTCCTCTCTGCCACAAATGGTGGGGCTGTGAGTGGGGAAAGAGGTCCTGAGTGTTGGACTCTTGCTCTTTCAGGGGCCGGTGACCTTCGAAGAGGTGGCTGTGCATTTCACCAGGGAAGAGTGGGCTCTGATGGACCCCGCTCAGAGAGCCCTCTACGGGGATGTCATGCAGGAGAACTATGAGAATGTGACCTCGCTGGGTAAGGGTTCCTGTTCCTCTGTTCTTTCAAATGATACCTCACAAGCCATACTGTGTACAAAATTGATCATAATTTTCTAGAAGAGTGAACACAGGGGTGTAGACAGATACAGTGTCTGTGTGTGTGTGTGTGTGTGTTCCCAGCAGATATGTGGGTATTTCAATCCCTCACAAACATAGTGTTTGGCATCTTCAAGGACCTGGGGAACTGGTCCTGGGAATTCACTGGTTTACCAAGTGTGACACTGTATGGAATTGTGAGACATTTTGGTATTAATAATAAAATAATAATATAATCTGATAAAATTGCAATGAATCGTGCTAGTTATGCCATGTAAGGTGTCAGTGAAAATGTTATGATTTGCCAAGTATGATAATTTTGTTTCTATGTTTGTATCACCTTTGTATTGTGAGTTATAGATATGTAGGGTATATCTGTATTTCCAGACTTGTGCAGTGTTTCTGGGTGACACCCCCAGATATATTGGCATCAGCACTGCCCCCTGTTTGATGGCCCATTGAGAGTCATCAGCTGTATAATGAGCCCATGGAAAGGACCAAGGATACACCTATTGAGTCAGCAAGACATGCCGGGGTATGCCTGTGTAATGAGAACTTCAAGGCTTTTCCATGCCACGTGCTGTGAATCTTGTATTTGGGACACAGGAAGTACAAGCCACACGGCAAAAGGAATGTAAAGGGCAGCTGCATCATCTCCATTTTGTCTTCATTCCCCCTTCCTACCTCTGGAGCAACTCCTCTACAAACTGAACCCTGGAACAAAGGACTGAATAACCCATCCAAGCTGTGGATGTGTTCCAGACAGACTTTCACGCCAGCAACTCACCAATACTGCTAAGAACCTGATATATCCATTTTGGAATGTATCTGACTGCGTTCCCATTTAACTTCTTTCTGTCTTTCTTTCGTTTAAACCTTTAGTTTAGATGCTAAAGGATTGTCTGGAAGGATGGAATTTTGGGTAATATCCAAACCTATACTGACCTGGTGATGTGGCTGTGACCCTTTGGGGTCAGAGGAACACTTTGTTTATGTGAGCAGAGTTTTTAAATAACCTCTCACTGTACTGGACCTCGCTGCTGATTAGGAGCCAGAGAACTGGGATGGAATAAAGGGGGCCGTGTGATTTCTTTTTTCAGCTTCTCGATAACCCAGTTGGTGACTGGTCAGTGAGTTTAACTTCAGTGTTAACCAGCAGTTCTGGGAGCATCTGCTCTCCTTTTCAGCCTGCCCTAACTTTGGCATTTTCAGTGAGAACTGCCCTGGCCCACCAGGCCACACTAAGCACTGAAGTTAAATTAATAGAATGTTTGTTTTTATGACCAAGTCTTATGAAATCAACTGAACTCCTTTGTTTTCTTTCATCTGAGCAGGGTTTCTAGTTTTCCAGCGTGATGTGATCTCCCAGCTGGAACAAGGGGAAGAGCCATGGGTCCCAGACCTCCAGGGTGCAGAGGAAAGAGAGATCCTGAGAACTCCTGCACAGGTGAGGAAACATTAAACCACCTCAGAATCTGTAAGTGCCTGAAGGAAACATCTGGAATGCCTAACAAAGCCCTTGGGAGGTCTCTCAGTTCATTATTGTCCCTAGCAGGGGTCGTATCATCAGGGTAAATATAGTTCATGGCTTCCTATAGATCCTAGCAGACACCAGGCAGTAGCTTCCTCCCTTCCCCCTGCGTATTTGGATGGGATGTGAAGGCTGAATTCATCCCCCTCCTCTCTCCTATTTGGGGGAAGAGTTTGGGAGTTCAGCTCCTGATTTTTATTTGACCTGTCTTCAGCACTTGTTTTTGTTTGGTCTTCCCCTTTCCATCCCTGTTTGAGGTTTCTGTCTCTGTCACAGCAGGTGATGCAATGGCATGTGAGAAAGAGGAGCAGAATTCTCAGCCTGAAAATGTTGAGCCAGTGGGTAAAAACAGAACATTATCGCAAAGATCAAAAAGGAATGTGTCCAGGAGTCATGAGCAGGGAAAATCCTGGGAGATTCAGCACAGACCAAAAACAGATGAAGGAAACCAGCCAGGGAAGAAAGTGGATAAATTTATTTCCTCTTGGGGAACTCAGAAGGTCCTCATGGAAACCACAACACAGCAGGATATCCTCAGCCGAAAGAGAAAAAATACATGCAGTGAGTGTGGGAAAAGCTTCACTCAAAGATCAGCCCTTTCTGTTCATCAGAGAATCCACGCAGGGGAAAGGCCCTTTGAATGCTGTGAGTGTGGGAAATGCTTCACTAGCAGCTCAAACCTTTCTCAACATCAGAGAATCCACACAGGAGAGAGGCCCTTTGAATGCCGTGAGTGTGGGAAATGCTTCACTAGCAGCTCAGACCTTTCTAAACATCAGAGAATCCACACAGGGGAAAGGCCCTTTGAATGCCATGAGTGTGGGAAAAGCTTCACTAGCAGCTCAGACCTTTCTAAACATCAGAGAATCCACACATGGGAGAGGCCCTTTGAATGCAGTGAGTGTGGGAAAAGCTTCACTCAAAGATCAGCCCTTTCTAAACATCAGAGAATCCACACAGGGGAGAGGCCCTTTGAATGCTGTGAGTGTGGGAAAAGCTTCACTAGCAGCTCAGACCTTTGTAGACATCAGAGAATCCACTCAGGGGACAGGCCCTATGAATGCACTGAGTGCGGGAAAACCTTCAATCGCAGTTCGCACCTTATTAGGCATCAAACAATCCACGGAGGAGAGAGGCCCTATGAATGCCGTGAGTGTGGAAAATGCTTCACTAGCAGCTCAAACCTTAGATTTAATTTACCCTGGTTCCTCAACTGTTGCTACAGCTCTAGTACCCATCAATCCAAAGACTGAGAGAAATGGAGAGTTCCAACCATTGTCCTTTTAGTATCTTATTGTTCCTCTCTGTTTTTTGTGCTGGCCTTTCTATTCTATCATTTTCTGCCTTTGTTTAGTGGTAACAGTTGGTTTCCATCACTCACGTTTATTTGTTTAAATCTCTATCCGTTGTTAAATAAATTTTTTTGCTTGTTCGATAACTGTACTCAGGTGCTGTGTGAGATACAGTAGCAATGGTCCACAGTAAAACTAGTAACCTGGGATACTTGGGGAAGAGAGGATCTGGGATTTCACCGAGTATCTGGTGATCCGGGCTGGACCCCAGAGGGGGACACATTGAAGTAACTCAGGGGTTAGGGTGGCTGCTGTAGCTCAGAGGAGGGTGCTTGAGTTCCAGCAGGCTGGTGAGTTTGGTCACTAACATCCAGCTGCCAAATGCAAAACTCCCTCTTCCTTGTGGCAGGTGGCAACAAGGAGACTCACAGCCCTCAGCACCCTGAGAGGGTCACAATGTGTCTCTATGTTGATCCACCTGTCAAATTCACACAGGGAAAGCGCCCGATAGCACAAAACTGCCCTATGAAATCATGGAACATGTGCTCTTCGCTCTGTGAAAGCATGTAAAGAATCCAAGCGCTGGAGGACAGGGTTTGGGTCCAGAGCGACCTAGACAAATTGGAGGATTGGGCCAAAAGAAATCTGAGGAGGTTCAACAAGGAGAAGTGCAGAGTCCTGCACTTAGGAGGGAAGAATCCCAGGCACTGCCACAGACTGGGGACTGACTGAGTGAGGGGGGTTTCATAGCAGCCTTCAACTACCTGAAAGAGCAGCAGTGTGGGCTTTCTCCTGGCCACTTTTGCTGGGCTGGGCAGGCGTCCTGGAGGCCTTTCTAGAAGAGAATTGGGAACTGAGTTAGAAAACCAATGTGAAAACCAGAACCTCAGGTTTAGACTCATTTATTTATAATATTAAATCTTCAATTCTAGTGTCACAGTCAATACAATTGCTTCAGCCTGATAGTTGCCCAAAGGGAAACTTAACGTCTCTCCAAGGGGAGTGGAGAGAAAACACTTTTCAGAGTCCAAGAGAGACAAGGCGGGTGAGGGTAAGAGCTTGCAGAGGACCAACCTCTGTTGGTGAAAGAGCTGTGGAGATAACCCAACACCCTTCTTCAGTTCTGTGTAGCCTGGAAGGTCGTCTCCTCCATAACCAGCAGTTAGAACATAAGAACAGCCACACTGAGTCAGACCAGTTCATCTCACCCATTCTCCCGAAAGTGGCCAATGCCCGGCACCCCAGAGGACCCCTGGGACCAACATGGATACACCACCACCACAAACAAGGTTAAAAGTCAATGCACGGGGAAGAAGGATCTTGTGTTTCATTCCTTATGTCCTAGTCCCATCATGTGGCCATTTCCTTTTCTTCCTTTCTGTTAAAAGCTTTGGTGTTTTGCACAGAAACATTATTTCCCCAGGAGAGACCCAGGAGTGGGGGCTGCATTCCTGTACCAAACAGTCACTGGAAGGGGGCAGACAGAGGCCTTTAGGATGAGGCGTCCGTCACTGTCAAAAGATCATCTCCCTCCTGCAGGTCACTGGCAGCCTGAATTTGTTCCTTATCCTCCCAGAGTCTGGGGGCTGGAATCAGCACTACCCAGCCGCTCCGTATGTAGCAGGAACAAACACAAACCTGGACTTTAAAACAAGCTGTCCCCTTCCTTCTCAGGAAAGATTTTTCTATGATTGAAGTTGAGCTTCAGTTCCGCTCTCCTAGGGCTGGGGCTGGTGTGGGGCCAGCTCCCAATGAGCTCTATTTTCACCTTTGCCCCCTTTCAGTCACACTGGGATGGTAACTCTGCTCCCAGCTGTCAGGCAGCTTCCAGCCCATCCACCCTACTCACTACCTCTGTGGTCATGTGTCACTCCCTCTGCCAGCACACAGAGTCTGCAGGAAAGCTACTCTTGCCAGATGCATTGGTGGTATAGTGGTGTGTGTAGGTGCTTTCCAAGCAGTTGATCTGGGTTTGATTCCCAGCCAATGCAATAATGGCTTTTCTCTTTTGTTGTTTCCTCATCTGGAAGTGGTTTCATTTCAGTCACATTGTGTTACAATCACATTATCTATAGAATGAGACAATAAATGCGTCAAAGTCCAGCAGGTCATGCAGGTGCTGTGGTATGGCCCCTTTCTGAGGGCCTGGAACACCCATTGCACATCTTCCTCTCTCCACTGTTGAACAGCAGAGCTAATTTTGATTCCCTTAGGAGTCCATCTAGAGGCTGCTAAGCTTGAATTCATGTTGGCCCAGTAGCCAGCACTGGGGCTCCCCTACTAAGAGTTAAAATCACTAAAAGAGCTGAACTTACTGAGCTGAGATCACTGAGTGCTGTATTAACTAGTGGGGGAGCCTGAAGATCTCTTGCTAAGCGACTGGCAGAGTTGAGCAGTTGGCAGCGTGTTGTAGCAGCCCATGGAACAGAGCGGAGTGGAGCAGTTTGTGGGGATGGCTGGAGCGGCTCACGGGTCGGCTGGAGGAGCGGCACAGCTGGTGGAGTGGAGCAGCAGAACTCCACGGAGAGGTGGAGCAGTTGGCCCTGGCCCACGTAAGGTGCCCCTTAACACCCTCTGTGTGTCTCCCCACTCCATCTCCACCCGTGCTGGGGGCTAAAACTGCAGATAATCTTTTGAACTCGGGGGGGTGGCACTGACCAGAGACTTTCGGGTTGTTGGACTTTGGGGTGATTGGACTTAAGACCCTAAGGGGGAAAGGACATTGCCAAACATACTTGGAGGTGGGTTTTTGTTGCTTATGGTTTGTGTTATAATCCTATTTGTGGTGTTTCTCCAATGTGATGCCGCATTGTTTCCCTCCTTTATTAAAAGGATTTTGCTACACTCAGATGCCGTGCTTGCGAGTGGGGAAGTATTGCCTCCTAGAGGCACCCGGGGGGTGGTATGTAATTGTCCCAGGTCACTGGGTGGGGGCTCGAGCCGGTTTTGCATTGTGTTATTGAAACGGAATCCCTGGATACTGAACCCAGCCCTTGATGCTGCCAACTCAGAGGGGCAGAAGGGTTACATTTATATTAAACACCTACTATACATAATAAAATAAATCTGACAGAAACAAAACCTAGGAAAAGTTTATTCTTTCTGCGTCTTATTTAAAGTTTTACAGTAATCTCTTGCTTCAGAATGCCTCAGGGGTCACCCATACTGTTTGCAATAGGATTCAGCATGTGGCTTGGCAGCTGACTCTTTACTGATTCCTGAACAGCTGGTAGCTCAATATTAATCTGAGATAGAGCCTATATGCAGAAGCACAACTCTGTATATATAGGGAGGGGGGGATTATTGACCTTTGTGTATATGTAATAGTTTTTGGTGTTTGTAAGACAAGGTATAATAATGAACTGTGGAAAAGTTCCTGTTTGGTGTGAGAGATGTTACCTATACCTAAATGCACTCCCCTTCCCCACTCCCAGCCCTATGCATGCTGGCTTGGGAATATCACTACTGTAGTGTCAGCTTTTAAGAGAGCTTCACATGCAGAGCCGTCACTAGGGATTTTTGCACACAAGGCAAGGAACAGAGGCAGCATGTCTGGCTCTTCCCTATTGGAGGGAAGGATCCACCAACAAATTTCTGCAAAAGAGCCGTATGTGCCGCCCCTCTCCATTGATCACAACCAGTGGCAATTCGGCAACGGGTCCCCCAGTCCCTCTCAGAGGGAAGGACTTGCTGCTGAATTGCCGCTGAAGGAGAGACTTTCTGAGCCCCTCACTTTCCGTGCCCGAGGCAAGTGCCTCACTCACCTTGCCCTCGTTACGGCAATGTTCACATGCACCACGTCTAGTATTATGGTAAGTTAAAACAAGCTACAGTACATTGGGACATTAATGCTCTATTACAGTGTTTGCATTAGCATATAACACTGAACAGACTAGTTAGGGCCAGCTTTAGGAAGTTTGGGGCCCACCCAATTCAAACATTTTCGGCGGGGCCCCAGCAGGGATGACTTAAAAAGAAAAAAAGGTTAAAAAAAAGCCTTTCCTTTCTTAGCAACCGGTTCCCTATAAAAAGTTCTGATTTAAGGGATGTGCCAGAGTATGTATTTTTGGTACCAATAGGGTTACCATATGTCCATATTTAAAAATTCCTCCCGGACAGCAGTTTAAGAACCAAAAAGTCTGACATGTCTGGGAAAATGCGGCTGTATGTTAAACCTACCTACAGTTATTTTTTAAAAAGATGGGACGGAACTAGAAATGAGCTCCATTTCACATGTGTGGGTCCCCGCCACTCCCTGGGAGTGTGCTAGGGTGACCACATGTCCCGATTTTATAGAGACAGTCCCAATTTTGGGGTGATTTTCTTATATAGGATCCTAGTAACCTCCACTCCCTCCTTTATTAAAAGGATTTTGCTACATTTGGACTCTGTGCTTGTGAGTGGGGAAGTATTGCCTCCTAGAGGCGCCCAGGGGGGGTGGTATGTAATTGTCCCAGGTCACTGGGTGGGGGCTCGAGCCAGTTTTGCATTGTGTTATTGAAACGGAACCCCTGGATACTGAACCCGGCCCTTGATGCTGCCAACTCAGAGGGGCAGAAGGGTTACACCCCATCCGGATTTTTCACACTTGCTGTCTGGTCACCCTAGGGTGTGCACATGTGTGTGGGTACCAGCTGCTCTCTTCTCCCATCATTGAAGCAGGTATGCAGGGTTAGTGCCCAGGGAATTGCAGGGCACCAGGGGACATGGGGCTGGCTGCAGGCAGGGCAAGGGGTGCAGCAATGGCTGGAGACAGGGGTGGGTGGGGTGGGCTGGCTGGCTTCAAGCAGGGCCATAGGGGGGTGCGGCAGGGGTTGGCTGGAGATAGGGCAGGGGGTGCGGGTACAGGGGGTACAGACCACCCGGTATGGTAAGTGCTCCCTCCTCCTCCTCCCTCCCCCACCAGGGGCTCCCCTGTTTCCACAGCCCTGGCCATGTACACAGCTGCCGGAGCCCTGGGGAGGTGTCAGGGCTCCAGTGGCTATTTAAAGGGCTGGGGCGATAGAAGCAACAGGAGCCACGGACTTTTAAAGTAGCCCACAGATCCCCACAGCCCTACCCCAGGGCTCCAGCAGTGTGGCTGTGGTGGCAATTTAAAGGGCCCCCAGGCCCTTTAAATTGTCCCCTGGAGAAGCCGGGCCACCCTGGTACAGTGCACTGACTCTTGCCAATACACCGAACCGGGGCTTGGGCACGGGACCCTCTTAGGGGCAGGGCCCGATTCAGGGGAATTGGTTGAATTGCCCTAAAGCCGGCTCTGCCAGTATATCCAGGACATTACTAGCACACTTTTCCCCCACCAATACCTAGTAGTTGCACTGTCATCTCCCATAGCTACTTAAGTTGCAGCTTTATTGTTAAAACTAAATTGGGAAGAAAGACAACTGATTCAGAACTTGTTTAATGGTTACTTTCTTGCTAAAGGGTGTAGTGGGGTGTAGACTTGGAGAGATGAAGGTTTCTATGATGTAGGCAAGATCAAGTATTTTATCCAAAACCAGAATACGAATGGTGCTGGTCTTCTTGGTGTCTGACCTTGAACTATTGTCAAAAGTTTGAGGGTGACTCTTCTCCTTCCTCATATTTTGGTTGAGGATTCCATTGATAAAGGGATTGGCCTCAAATACCTGGTTGTAGGACTCTTCCACGGTGTAGTTTTCATCTTGGGTTGCCCGGTCCTAATTATATTAAAGCATGTACTTTAGTCTTTGTAATTATCTGTTATAACTCGGTAGCTTTTTATGAAGGCAGGAGTAAAATAAAAGTAGCTGCAATAGTTTCATACTTAACTAACACTGAAAATGTACATAATTTAAATCAGACTCCTAATCTTAATTTTTGCTTAATAAATAAATCCATAAGAAAACTATGTTGGGAAACTGCTATAGGGAAGTGCACTTCTCCTATATAGGTCATAAGGGATCCTATCTGTCTGAAACTGGCTGCTATTTCTTTCTTTGTTCTGCAGAATGACTGATGCTTTTCAGACATCAGTTGTGGGTACAGAAGGGTTTCATTGCATCTTCTCTCTTGGCACCAGCTACTGTTCTCCCTTCTTGTTGTATTGATAGTGGGTGTATTGATAGTGTGTCTCACCTTTCTTTAAAATCACATATGCTAGGGACAGTCTTGTCCTCTTCTCCTCTCCTGATGTCACTGTAGATGCAGGCAGTGCAAAGTGTACTACAGTCATATAGTATCTCAAATGCAAAGCTGCATTTCAATGATCTGAGGTTTGAAGAACAATGTGGAACTCGCTGTTTTACGGGATGGCTCCATTTCATTCCTGTAGTAACATAACTGGTGATAGGAAAGCAGGGAGAGAGAGAGGTGTGTGCTCTGCAAGGCTGCTGGCAGAGAAGTGAAAATTTACATACTTCTAAATTTAATCCAGAGGCTCTCAGGTTTTTCTGCAGTTTCATACCGGAGCTCTGAGCAGTCATACTGCTCTCTTACATACAACGCAACTCCCCCACCTTTTCTGCCCTGCCTGTCCTTCCTGAACAGTTTATATCCATCCATGACAGTACTCCAATCATGTGAGTTATCCCACCAAGTCTCTGTTATTCCAATTACATCATAATTCCCTGACTGTGCCAGGACTTCTAGTTCTCCCTGCTTGTTCCCCAGGCTTCTTGCATTTGTGTATAGGCACTTAAGATAACTCACTGATTGTCCCGCTTTCTCGGTCTGAGACAGGAGTCCTCCCCTCTTGCAGTCTCCTGCTTGTGCTTCCTCCCGGTATCCCACTTCCCCACTTACCTCGGGGCTTTGGTCTCCTTCCCCCAGTGAACCTAGTTTAAAGCCCTCCCCACTAGGTTAGCCAGCCTGCTTGCAAAGATGCTCTTCCCTCTCTTCGTGAGGTGGAGCCCGTCTCTGCCTAGCAATCCTTCTTCTTGGAAGACCATCCCATTGTCAAAGAATCCAAACCCTTCTCTCCAACACCATCTGCGTAGTCATTTGTTAAAGGTAATAAAGGTAATAATTGGAGATATACCAATCTCCTAGAACAGGAAGGGACCTTGAAAGGTCATCTAGTCCAGCCCCCTGCCTTCACTAGCAGGACCAATTTTTGCCCCAGATCCCAAAGTGGCCTCCTCAAGGATTGAACTCACAACCGTGGGTTTAGCAGGCTAATGCTCAAACCACTGAGCTATCCCTCCCCCCTGTTTAGAAGGCTCTTACCTTCTAAACAGGGACGTCTGTTTTCTAGTAAAATCACTACAAGGGAAGGAGAAAACTCAAAAGAGGTTCCTCCTGACGCTCACGTCCGTGAACCTGAATACTCTCTCAGTCCTCAAAGAGAGACCTGGAGAAGGAGACTTGCTGCAGCAAAGCCACAGGGGTCTCTGAGGTTTCCCTGGCCCCTCGCCCCTCTCCTGCCCTGGCTGATGTCAGCATCTCTCTGTGAGGTCACCACCTCCCCACCACTTTTCACCAATAGTCTGAGGTCCTGCAAAAGGCCTTTGTGATGTCACTGCCGCACCCCTCCCTTGCTGTGCTAATGTCCTGCCCCTGGCCAGGCACTTTGGAGGTTTGAGCTACTCCCTGTGGATCACCCCACTCAAGGAGCATTCGTTCTAGGCAGCAAGCTGACTAGACAGGAAAACATCAGACGCTGCTCCCAATGCTACACTCAGTTTTTCAGAAATTAGTCGACTTTATGGCCAGAAGAGACCATTAGAGCATCTAATCTGACCCCCTGCATATCACAGGCCTCCTGTATGACACAAGAGCTACTTTGGGGGCAAACACATTCCAGAAAGGCATCTAGTCTTCATGAAATGACATCAGGAGATGGCGAATCCACCACTTTCCTTGGTAGCTTGTTCCTGTGGTCAATTATCCTCGCTGTTGAATATTTGTGCCTTTGTTGTAATATGAATTTGTCTCTTTTCACCTTCCAGCCATTGGGTCTTGTTAGGCCTTTCTCTGCTAGATTCAAGAGCCCTTTAATACCCAATCTTTTATCTCCATTAATGCACTTCAACACTTCAGTGAAGTCACCTTTCAATCTTCTTTTGATAAGCTGGACAGGTTGAGCTCTTTCAATAGCTCACTAGAAGGTATTTTTCTGCAGCCCTCAGGACATTTGGTGGCTCTTTGCTGCCCCAGCTCCAGTTTCACAACATCTTTTCAAATGAGGACACCAAAACTGGAGGCAGTATTCCAGTATCAGTCTCACTGATGCCATGTCACCTCCTGTGACGTTACTGACATAATCTGTAACTGTACAGATCACCATTGCAACCGCTGTTCTATATTTGCAGACAATATTGTAGAAAGGTTGTCGTGTAAGGGGTCTATGGAGAGGTTCTGATTGGCTGATTATAATGATGCTATCTCTAGATGTGTATCATTTTGTAGTTGATGTTATAAGTATTGGCTCTGTTCTGTCCATATTTCAAACTTGTGCTCTGCTTCTGGGAACACCCCAGATAAGTTGGTGTCAGTTCTGCCTAGCCTGCTTGATGGCCCATTAAAGACCATCAGCTACACAATCGACCCACTGAGAGAAGGCAGATACGCCTTGTGACTCAGCAAGATCTGCAGGGACCTGCCTATGGATGAACTCTAAGGTTTTTCTATGCCACGTGCTGGATAGAGTGTCCTTGGGACAAAGAAAGCAAAGACCACATGGCAAGAGACTAGAAAAGGCTGATGCCTCGTCTCCATCTTGTCTTCAGTCCTGCTTCATACCTCTGGAGGGACTTTGCTACAAACTGAAGCTCTAGACAAAGGACTGAATGACCCATCCCAGTGGGGGATGTACTCCAGAGACTTGATTTGAACCTGCAGTTTATTCCATCACTGCTACAAGCCTGAACCAAGAACTTTCCCATTACTGTATGTGAAGGGTTAAAATCCATGTGCATTTTATATAACAACCTGGTCTATGGATTGTGGCAGCTCTTTTCCAGACCCGAAGTCCAGACTATGGTCTAGCCCACTATGACTCTTTTGATGGTTTAAATTACACTCACAGGCACTGAGGATAGAGTTACTGAAAGTTTGGGAGTGAGGAGCTGATAGGTCAGTGGTCCAGTCCCCTCACAGATGACCCCGACCTTCTGGGGTCTCAGCTCACACCAAATGCTCATTGTGGCTGCCAGAATCTGTGGACAGCTCGTTTAGTTTACGCCGAGGGTTGAGTCCTGCTTCGTGCACCGTGTGTGAGAATGAAAATCCTAAACCGCCCTTTGAAATAACGAATGCAGCAGGACGTGTTATTGTCCCTGCCCCAGAGCAGACAGACTGATGGAGAAATGCCATTGAGACCAGGGTAATACTCCACTGCTGTTCTACCTTTTTTACTTGCTACACTCCCTTCCAGCCTTATGGGGTATCAGAGCCCGGTACTGAGCCTGAGCCGAGATATCTACACTGCAAATTTACCACCCCACAGCCCAAGCCCCGGGAGCCTGAGCTGGTATGGGGCAGCCCTGGGTGTTTCATTGCAGTGTGGACATAAGCCTATTGTGTTTCATTTCTTAGGTTCTGCTGCCATCGTGTGGCCATTTCCTTCCCCTCCTTTCTGTCCAAAGCGCAGAGCCCAGTTCCTCCAGGGGGAGAAGGACGTCTTTCTTCTTTCCTTCCTCAACAGCCCCCTTCCCTGGGGAGCCCTTTGCTGGGGTCTGGGTGGGGAACAGCCATTTCTGAGGATTAATTTCACACCATATTGGGTGTTGATATATAGATTTTACAGCCAGACTAGATCAGTAGGTACCTCTGCTCTGACCTGATTCAGAACAGAGTCCAGAGAATTTTACCCAGTGACTCCTACATCCACCCCAAGATCTTCTGGCTGAACGAGGAGGGTTCATTCAGAAAGTCATCGTGTTTGGGTGTAAAGGTGTGAAATGATGGGGAAATTGGCCCTCTTTCAAGTTTAAATGTTGTAACTTCTACATCTAGACCGGGGTGGCCAACCTGAGCCTGAGAAGGAGCCACAATTTCCCAGCGTAACTGCCAAACGTGCACCTTTGTATGCAACTACTGAGTCAATTGTGAGCCTTCCCATCATTGTCCTTTGCTCTTAACCCTGAGGCTATTGCCCCATCATTGGGGCCATTTCCGCCTCTCTTTCATACAGAAGCACAATTTTCTTTGCACAGACACAGGAACAGCAAGATCTTTCTCTGTCCCTTGTGCAAAGCAGGAGGCCAAATTCCATGGAAACAATGGACAAGCAGGGGCTCTGGGCACATCCAGCCCTGGCCGTGAGATGTTCCCTCCCTCTTTCTTTATGCTGCTGCTGCTATTTCATGGATTGTCTGGGATGGGGAAAAGCTGAGTTCACTCCAGGTGGAGGGGAAAGAACCCTGAAAATCTCAGGACCCAACCCTGCTACCAGGATCACTGAGGTGCTGGGAATCTGCCTGGGAAAGGGACTGTGTGAATTGTCAAGTTGGGGAATGAATAACAATCTACAAGATCCACCTCATTAAGCACTGACACAGGCTAATCCTGCTTGATAGAAGGGAAACTGGGAGCCATTCTTTGCTGTTCAGCCATGGAAATAGTGACCCAATTGCACCGCAGTGAATGTGCTGGGGAAAGCTGGACTTCACAGGCAGGTGGAAATAGCAGATCCTAGAAATACCTGGCGCTTCCCACACCACTGCTGCCACCAGGGCCTCACAGCATCCCCCACTATGACCTTGCAGCAGGGGATTGCAGCACCCCCAACCCAATGCAGGGGAGATGGCTGAGTGTATCTCTGCACCCTGAGACCAGGGCACCCACTCTCTCTGCCCCACACATAGAATCTGGCCCTGCTGAAAAGTGACCCCTATGAATAAGTCACCTCCAGGAGAGCAGGATTGGTCCTCAGAGAGGGGAATGGGCTTCTCATGAAGCTTATAGGTCACTGGATGCTCTGGAAACAGGAGAGCTCTGAGTGTAACCCATAGCAAACACAACCTGCTAGGGGATGTAGCTCAGTGGTTGAGCACATGCTTTGCATATATGAGGCCCTGGGTTCAATCCCCAGCATTTCCATTATCCTTTTTTTCACCCTGCTGCTTTGCTCATGCCCAGAGGGGATGTGGCCCACCAGTCTCCCTGCACCAGTTTCAGTCCTGCTCAGTGAGGGGCAAGTGACAATTGCATGGAAGGTCGGGGGGGGGGTTCTGCTCCTAAGTCACCTCGGTACGTTTAAGATTCCCACCCACTGTGCTGCTTGGGACAATGGTAGATGAGAAGGGTGAATCCTCCAGCACTGGAGGGAAAGGTCCCATCTGCACAGCCTGAGAGGCAAGGAAACAGAGGGGCAGTCAGTGCTCAGGGAGGAGAGAGGTCAGTGATTTACTCCCAGCAGGGGACACTGTCTTTTTGAGTATCAGAGGGGTGGCCGTGTTAGTCTGGATCTGTAAAAGGCGACAGAGTCCTGTGACACCTTCTAGACTAACAGACGTATTGGCGCATGAGCTTTCATGGGTGAATCCCCACTTTGTCAGATGAATGGAGTGGGAATTCTGTGCCTGGCTAGCCAACTACAAAAGCAGTTTCTCCTCCCTTGGTGATCACACCTCAACTGCTAGAAGAGGGTCTCATCCTCCCTGATTGAAGTACCTTGTTATCTCTAGACTGGTTCTTGCCTGCATACTTATACCTGCCCCTGCAAATTTCCACTACATTCACCTGACGAAGTGGGATTCACCCACGGAAGCTTATGCGCCAATACGTCTGTTAGTCTGTAAGGTGCCACTGGACTCTGTCTTTTTGATTCGAGTGCTGCTGGCTTGGGATGGTGCTGACGATGGATAGAAAAAAGGCTGGAGTCAATGGCAGATGGGACCACAGAAGGGGAAGGGGAATGGCAGCCCCACAGAAGGTCCTCGGTGCTCAGATGCCCCAGTTATTGCACCCTGGCCTATCCTAGAGAGAGAAAAGACACCGAGGGACCCAGCCCCCCTACAGTGATCCCATGGACAAGAACCCAGTTAGGAGTGGGGTAAAGGTTCCCTCTGGGCAAAGGGGAGCTGAAATCCCTCCACGTCCTGGAATTTAAGCAATGAAAGCTTCAAACCCTGCACGGGTGTGGGCTGAGGTGCATCAGCAGAAGGTTGGGCTGGACAGGGGTGGCAGGTTTGTATAATTTTTGGTGGTGCCCAGAATGGGACCAAGTCCTGCCCACCTGCCACACACACCCGTGTAAGGCTCTGGGAAGGAGTTTGGTTGTGGGAGGGAGAGGGGTTGGGCTCTGGGAGAGTTTGGGTGCAGGGTCAGGGGGTTGTGGTGAAGGAGGGAGTGTGGGGGGCAGGCTCTTGGAGGGAGTTTGGGTGCAGGTGTGGGGTCTGGGCTGGGGCAGGAGGTTGCAGGAGAGGGTGAGGGTGCAGCATTTACCTCAGGCATCTCCCGAAAGCCCCTAAGCTGGAGGGCCGGGGGCATCTCTGCGCACCGCTGCCCGCAGACTCCACCCCTGCAGCTCCCATTGCCACAGTTGGCAGTTGTGGCGGGGGCAGCATGTGGAGACCCCCCCCCCCCACCACAGTTGTTCTTCTCACAGCTGGCTGATGGGGGGCAGCAGGGGTTCTACCAAATCTGGAGGAATCTCTCTGTGCCCCACTGTTAGTTCTCCATCCTGTCTCCCCCTAACAACATGCACCACTCCCCTCCTCATTATCAATGTTTTAGAGAGACCCCTCCCTCCCTTTATGGGATACAGACTCTCTGTGACAGAGACTGACTGGGGCTCCTCTCTGCATGGCCCCAGTGAGGAAGAAAAGAGACTGGGGGAGGGGGAGAAGATGGGCAGAAGGAGTCTAATGGGGCAAAGCCAGAATAGAGATTTTCTTCCTGTTAAAATGTACTGGAGTCTCATCGCTGAAAAGCCACATCTTGAGTTAAGTTTGAACCAGCAGCCTTTCAATTACCAGGCAAAGGTGTGAACCACAGAGACTGATAACTGCCTGCTTCCCAAATGTGTTTAAAAAACATCTTCAGGGGTGCAACTGGTTAGTGCAGAGGGGCCATCTGTTGGGG
The DNA here is from genome assembly GCF_016161935.1 of Mauremys reevesii. Taxonomy (NCBI): domain Eukaryota; kingdom Metazoa; phylum Chordata; order Testudines; family Geoemydidae; genus Mauremys; species Mauremys reevesii. The sequence continues at coordinate 12,736,114 of NC_052636.1, read as the reverse complement.
TTATGAGTTCAAGCTTTCTCTCAAGCCCTTGTTTCTCTTACCTGTGTGGTTTGTTTTGCCTAATTCATACACAAAGTGCTATACTAGAAAAAGGAGAGTAAGTTCTAAAATGTAGAGGTGGGTGCATACTTTAGAAACATCGCCCCTGTGCTGCCATTAGTTCCAGCAGATTGTTCACTGGAAGGGCAAATTGATTTCTTTGCTGCTGAGAAAGATGCCAGGACAGGTCTGTGGGCACCAGATCTCTCTGCTTCTTCCAGCTCCTTCCCTGCCCCAGTCACTGCTGTAGGAGGATCCTATATGCACTGAGCCTAAACATTTTCCTGGGCCTTCTTAGCATAGTTGGCAGCATGTCAGTCTCATACTCAGTAGGTCCTGAGCTCACACCTCAGAAAAGACAATGGTTTTCTGCTCCCTGCTTCAGATTTTCTAAAGGAAATCAGAGAAAAGAAGCTATAGAAGAGTGGTTCCTAGACACTCTAACACACAGATTTTTCTAAGGCATTAACTTTTCCTTCTCTGTGGAGTTTGTATTCTCCATAGAGCAAAATAAAACAAAAACATGCAAGTCTAAGACTAATACAGTATGAAACTCAATACAGATAAAATCTCACCCTCAGAGATCTTCCAACAAGCTTTTTTTGCAGACTAGATTTATTTCTTGTCTGGGCCCAATCTTTGCACCTGGTATAGTCCTTGTTCCAGCTCAGGTGGTAGCTAGGGGATTTCTCATGACTGCAGCCACCTTTCTTCTGTTCCACCCCCTTATACAGCTTTGGTACAAGGCAGGAATCTTTTGTCTCTCTCCTGGTGTAGGAATGTTACACTTCTTAAGCTGAAGTGGTTCCCACGCCCCCACACTCAATCAGGAGACTCATAGATAAAGCGCTGACCAGGTGCATACCATTGGGATACACAAGGGATGAAGCACCAATTAGGGGAGGGGGCGAAGTAGTTGGATTATGTTAGCACATGCGCATAATAGAATGATTTATGTAACCATTATAATAAAAGACGTGGAAAACCCCGCTTGAGGCGCTCCACTGGGATAGACTGACGGACTTGGCTTGATTCATTACTACATCTGGTGACCCCGACGTGATACCCCCCTGCTCACCGGCTGGAATAGCCCCCGATGCATCAACCCTCGCTGAATAGCCCCATTTCGTGAGTATGGGGGGGCAATTGTCAGCTCAGCAGAAGTTTCATGCAAAAAAGCTGCAAAATATTACACGACAGACTGGCAGGCCAGTTTCCCTGGGTCAGTTAGAAAAGCTATTAATTGAAATCAATCGCCAATGTCCTTGGTACCCGGATCACGGGTCACTGTCAGTAGAAGATTGGATAAAGATAGGGGCAACACTGCACGCAGAGCCTAGAGCTGCGGTGCAATGGCTCCTGCTTTGGCAGCGATGTACAGAGGCTCTGGATTCAATCAGAGTTGGAGCATTATCCAGGGCTATCCTTCTCACCCCCGCGCCTTCGGCCCTCCCTCCTTACCCTCGGATCTTGCCTCCCATGCCGCTTGAGGCGGTACCCGAATGCCATGATGCATGTCTGGGTACAGATGGCTCTTCATGGCCAAATCTTTGGCCGTCCCTTTTCAGGCAATGATACACAGGAGGAGATGGGAGAATTGAGCAGCGAGGGAGAATTGAGCAGCAAGGAGAAAGAACAGAGCTCCACAGAGAAGGGAGAATTGAGCAGCGAGGGAGAATTGAGTAGCAAGGAGACAGAACAGAGCTCCACAGAGATAACGGAGCTACTGGCTGCCTTCCCAGTAACACATCGCCCAGGCAACGCAGAGGGGGAGGTGGAAGTGGAAATCACAGCCCTCCCCTATCCTGTTCTCCGAGAGGCAAGACAAGTAGTTACTGAGTCTGAATTGGAATCCACCTTTACCCGAGGCATGTTAGAAGAAATTAATCATCACAAGAAAGAAATACAGCGGCTGCAGAAAGAAATCGAACGCCATAAGAAGGCATTGGGGGGGGGCCCATACTCCCGAGCAATTGTATGGAGCAGGACAGTTCGCCGCTATACGAGAGCAGGCAGATAATCCTGATGCCCTGTGGGAATTAATAAGGAAACTCGCTTATCGGTATCCCCCTTGAGGGACTGGCGGATACTGGAGCTGACGTTACAGTCATCTCCGCTTGGCAGTGGCCATTCACCTGGGACAGGTTTAAAGTGCCAGCCATTTGGGGAGTGGGCAGATTGCAGGCTGCTCAACAAAGCACCCGATGGATTGCTATGACTTTGAGAGAAGGGGGAAAGGAGATTTTCCTTAAACCCTATATCATGGATATTGCTGTATCCCTATGGGGAAGAGACTTGTTATTACATTTTACTGTTTATGATTGAGGCCAGGCTGTTAGTGCCTGGCCAAGTTTTGTCGCTTGTGTTTGGGTGTAGTTAACCCCCCCTTTTTTTTTTTAGATGTCCGCCAAGTTTTAGCAGCTAATGGTGTTTTGATTGATTTAGCTTTTTTAGTTAACTCATTGTGTTCACATTTTACCATTCATGATTGAGTTTACTGCCCTTTCCCTTGTATGGTTAACCAGTACCCCTGTGTGGGTGGAATAGTGGCCACTGCCCCAAGAGAAGCTTTTGCATTGTATCACTTATGTGAGGAACAATACCAGGTGGGCAATGTGGAAAAATCCACTAGCCCCTGGAATTCGCCTGTTTTGGTTATCAAGTAAAGATCTGGTAAATGGCGAATGCTCCATGATTTTAGAGTGATTAATGTTTGTATTTAACCCATGAGACCCTGCAGTGTGGAACCCCAAATCCCAGTTTTATTCCATATGATTATTAGCTTATGATAATAGGTTTTAAAGATTTTTTAATGATTTTTCCTTGTTTTAAAGATAGGAGCTTATTTTTCCCAGGGAGGTGGTGGTGGTTTTATTTGATTTTTGGACCCCTGCCCCCGGGCATGATGGGGTTAATCCTCCCTCGTTCCCATGCCGGAAAATATGGTATTTAGATAGTCCCCAGGGTAATAGATAGTGATTATGTGGGAAAAAAATTATGTTTAGATTTGGGCTTATATGCCAAAATAGCTGTATTAAGGGGACTCATGGGCCCAGATGGTGATTTTTCCCTTTTCTTTTGGCTAATATATTTTGCTATTGCCTGGCCGAGTCCTGCCGTTTTCATTGCAGCTTTTTTTGGCTGTTCGCTAAACCCCCCCCCCTTTCTCTTGGCTGTCCGCCAAGTTTCAGTTTTTGTAAGCGGTGTCCTTGACTAAGTCAGTGTTTTGGTTTTTTTTTCTTTTGGCTTTTCAGTTAACCCATTTTGGTTTTTTTGAATGCCATCGATAGTCATGCATTTTTTTATTAAAATGCTAAATTTTTAGTGAAGTATTTTAATGATCCCTTTAATTTAAGCCCAATGTATTGTTTTAATTTGTAATTATTGTCCAAGTTTTTTTTCATTGCCCCGAATTGGGTGTTGATCCCCGTGGCCTTTTATTTAATTAAATTTGGCAAATGGATGTCACGCTTTATCCCCCTTTTTTTTTTTCTGGAAATATCTACATTTTTTACAGATTTTCAGATTTTTGCACGCAGTGGCAAATTAACCACATTTTTGGTATTTTGTATAACTCCACAGGTCAAGCCATTGTGGAATGGATCTATTATACACTTAAAGAGTACCTACAAAAAGCAAAATAAAACAGTGGGGGATGATGGGCCAATCATGGGAGCCAAGCAAAATTAATTAGCGATAGTATTGTTTACCCTAAATATTTTAAATATCTTTCAGAATCTTACAGCCACTGAATGACATTTAAGATGGAAACCCCGCTCCCATGCCCATCTGTCAAAAATAGGCAGAGCCCAGACCCTAATTGGTATGGCCCCGTTCCATTGAGAATTTGGGGACAGGGGCATGCCGCTGTGCTTACTCCCACAGGTCCGTTGTGGGTCCCTGCCAAGAATGTGAGACCGTGGCACAATGACGTGGCATTAAAGCCTCAAGAACCCGATACCCAACTTCAATCTGACCCTAACCGAGACCTTTCCAGTGTGCCAAGCCATAAAGACGGCACCAAAGGTTACCTGGGGGCAGGTGAAACGACTGGCGCAGCAGGCTCAGCTCATGCTGGAGAATAACAAGGCCAAGCCTATCCCCGAGAATTTTACTGCTGTTATCTTTGCTTGTTTGATTGCTAAATTTTTTACCATATTGTTGTGTTTTTGTGTGTTACAGGCTAGGGCCAAACCCAAATTGCATAGCCGTATGTGTTATAATATATGGGCTTGATTTGTGATCCTTGCCAATTGATTTTTCTTTTGTTTACAGCAGGCCCCTGAGATGCATGGCCTGTTGGGCACCTGCCTGGTCCCAGTATATAAGGCACCAGGCGATGCTGCACATGTAACAGGGATGTTTAATTTTTATAAATGCCACCGAGGTTCAATATTATTTAATGAGCCAATGGGGCCAAGCCACTTATGTGAAATTTGCAAGTGCCTTGTTTTTTTTACCCCATGGGTAGCCAATTACGCCAAATTGACCTGTGCACGGATGGTTAATTGCACACGTCACAAGCCCCCAAAAGGATGCTTGCGGGTGGGTACCCCAGGATGGAATTGTACGCGCTTTCAAAATGTGTCCAGCAATTACGGGCACATCGCGTTACCGGAGGGTTGGTTTTTTACATGTGGTCAGAGGACCTTTAATTATATTTTGGCCAATATTTTAGAAGCTTAATGTTGCTTAAGTAGATTTATATTAATACTCCCCATGAGGCCAATGTTGATTGGCTCCCAAATTAATGAGACCCGTACCCAATGCCAGCAAAGCTTAACCCCCATGAGATTAGGATGTAATGCCAATGTCAGCCTTTTTAGTTGGGCTGAGTACATCTTTTTGGCTGCCATCCATGGGATGGGTTTGAATTGTTTTGTAATATGCTTTGATTGTTATCGCCTGCTTGATTGGTTTTTGTTGCTTTGCCCAGTGTATTCCTAATAATATTAGGATGTGTTTTACACCCTGTCGGCGCAAACCCCTGCCTACATTCCAAGCCGTCATGTATGCCCATAGAATCATGAAACATGCGGACCAGGCACGGGTCGACAAAACAGAAAAGGAGGGGATGTAGGAATGTTACACTTCTTAAGCTGAAGTGGTTCCCACGCCCCCACACTCAATCAGGAGACTCATAGATAAAGCGCTGACCAGGTGCATACCATTGGGATACGCAAGGGATGAAGCACCAATCAGGGGAGGGGGCGAAGTAGTTGGATTATGTTAGCACATGCGCATAATAGAATGATTTATGTAACCCCCGCTTGAGGCGCTCCACTGGGATAGACTGACGGACTTGGCTTGATTCATTACTACATCCTGGGGAAAAGCCCCAGGTTTAAGATGGATTCCTGTACCAGGTGACATGACCTGTGAGACCCCAAGCCTTCATTGTTCCTGGCCTGACTCACAGATGGTGCAGGACAGAGCCATCTCCAGTCAATTGTCCTGGTTAATGGGAGCCATCAGGAGTCCAAACCACTGTTAATGGCCCACACTTTGCATCATTACAACAGGACCTCAGAGTTATAGCTCATATTTCTAGCTTCAGATACAGGAATGATCGGTTCATACAAATAGGCTGAACACACACAGTAGATAATAAGCTTTGTAATGATACTGCACAAGAGACCTTTTGCATGAAGCATGTTCCAGTTACATTATATTCACACTCATTAGCATATTTTCATAAAATCATCAACATCAAAGCAGGGAAAGGGTTTTACTGCGGCACCTGGGAGCAGTTGAGTTTCATGTGCAGGCTCTGCTATGAGTTCCTCCAGGTTTCCCATAAGCACACAGGGCCCTTAGCGGGTACTCTCGACACAGGAATGGCCCAGATACAATGAAGTGATGGGAATTGCATTTTCCTTTTTAATTTTTGAATTTCCAATGACATTTCTGTTTGTGATTTTGTTTTGCTTCGTATAACTGTGTTTTCTCAGGGACTTGATATTTACCAGGCTAACTATCAGCTAATAACGGGAGACTTCCAAGCAGGGCGTGGGCAGCGGAAAAGAACAGTAAGAGATGCTGGTTTTCAACCTTGTGTTAGATAAGAATAGAATGCAGATTGTAGCAGAAATTGCTGAGAGAAGTAAGCTATCAGAAAGGAATATGTACAAACAAAATGCAGTTGTTGCGCCTCAGTGTATGTCGCAAAAGGTATAAATGCTTGCCTTATTTGTTTATCTAACCGAGACCTACCTCGGGAGGGGAAACTCTGCCTGTCTGTACTCTCCCGAATAACTGCAGTTGCTCGAAATAAACGGCATAATATAATAATATTTAACATCCCTGTGGTGGGAAGAACATCTCAACAGCCCAACGCTGTGGCATTTAATTTAAAAAAGGGGAACTATACACAATGAGGGGTTAGTTAAACAGAAATTAAAAGGTACAGTGACCAAAGTGAAATTCCTGCAAGCTGCATGGACACTTTTTAACGACACCATAATAGAGGCCCAACTTAAATGTATACCCCAATTTAAGAAAGACAGTAAAAGAACTAAAAAAGAGCCACCGGGGCTTAACAACCATGTAAAAGAAGCAGTAAGAGACAAAAAGACTTCCTTTAAAAAGTGGAAGTCAAATCCTAGAAAGGAGCATAAACATTGCCAAATTGTAGGTGACAAATCTGAGGAACTGTCACAGACTGAAGTGTCACTAGAGGTAGTTTTGGAATTAATTGATAAACTCAACATTAACAAGGCACCAGGACCAGATGGCATTCACCCAAGAGTTCTGAAAGAACTCAAATGTGAAGTTGCGGAACTATTAACTATGGTTTGTAACCTGTCCTTTGAATCGGCTTCGGTACCCAATGACTGGAAGTTAGCTAATGTAACGCCAATATTTAAAAAGGGCTCTAGAGGTGATCCCGGCAATTACAGACCAGTAAGTCTAATGTCGGTACCGGGCAAATTAGTTGAAACAATAGTAAAGAATAAAATTGTCAGACACATAGAACAACATAAATTGTTGGGCAAAAGTCAACACGGTTTCCGTAAAGGGAAATCATGCCTTACTAATCTATTAGAGTTATTTGAGGGGGTCAACAAACATGTGGACAAGGGGGATCCAGTGGACATAGTGTACTTAGATTTCCAGAAAGCCTTTGACAAGGTCCCTCACCAAAGACTCTTACATAAATTAAGTTGCCATGGGATAAAAGGGAAGGTCCTTCCAAGGATTGAGAACTGGTTAAAGGACAGGGAACAAAGGGTAGGAATTAATGGTAAATTCTCAGAATGGAGAGGGGTAACTAGTGGTGTTCCCCAAGGGTCAGTCCTAGGACCAATCCTATTCACCTTATTCATAAACGATCTGGAGAAAGGGGTAAAAAGTGAGGTGGCAAAGTTTGCAGATGATACTAAACTGCTCAAGATAGTTAAGACCAAAGCAGACTGTGAAGAACTTAAAAAAGAGCTCACAAAACTAAGTGATTGGGCAACAAAATGGCAAATGAAATTTAATGTGGATAAATGTAAAGTAATGCATATTGGAAAAAATAATTCCAATTATACATAAAATATGATGGGGAATAATTTAGTTACAACAAATCAGGAAAAAGATCTTGGAGTCATCGTGGATAGTTCTCTGAAGACGTCCACGCAGTGTGCAGAGGCGGTCAAAAAGCAAACAGGATGTTAGGAATCATTAAAAAGGGGATAGAGAATAAGACGGAGGATATATTATTACCCTTATATAACTCCATGGTACACCCACATCTTGAATACTATGTACAGATGTGGTCTCCTCATCTCAGAAAAGATATACTGGCATTAGAAAAGGTTCAGAGAAGGGCAATTAAAATGATTAGGGGTTTGGAACAGGTCCCATATGAGGAGAGACTAAAGAGGCTAGGGCTTTTCAGCTTGGAAAAGAGGAGACTAAGAGGGAATATGATAGAGGTATATAAAATCATGAGTGATGTTGAGAAAGTAGATAAGGAAAAGTTATTTACTTACTCCCATAATACAAGAACTAGGGGCCACCAAATGAAATTAATAGGCAGCAGGTTTAAAACAAATAAAAGGAAGTTCTTCTTCACACAGCGCACAGTCAACTTGTGGAACTCCTTGCCTGAAGAGGTTGTGAAGGCTAGGACTATAACAGGGTTTAAAAGAAAACTGGATAAATTCATGGAGGTTAAGTCCATTAATGGCTATTAGCCAGATGGGTAAGGAATGGTATCCCTAGCCTCTGTTTGTCAGAGGATGGAGATGGATGGCAGGAGAGAGATCACTTGATCATTGTCTGTTAGGTTCACTTCCTGGGCTGCTTCTGCTCTAGAACTATAATTGTCTTTTTACACCAAAATCACTAACTTGAGCACCCAATTCCATGTACAGTCCTAGTGGATGTAAGGCACAGGTAACTTTTGCCTCAGGGTAGCTTGTTGGCATCAACCCTCTCTCCCGCACCTGGAGCTGATGAAATTCCTGGCTGGAGGGACACACGCTCCTACAAGTCAAAAGGAAAGGAGCTGATAGTAAAGATCACAGGACTGACCCCAAAGAAGGGTGAACTGCAAAAGTCTGAAGCAGGCAACTCATCCGGCAGAGGTGAGAGACCACAGTGAAGATGGTGCAAAGATCACTATACTGGAATTAGCAAATGTGATTTTTTTTAAAACAAATCTTTGGGAAGCCCTAATAAAGGCATTTCTTACAGTTCTCTCCCATTTGGATTTTCTGATATCTAATAGGGAATGACATCTGACTGAAGCATTTCCCAAATGCAGAGCATGTGTAGGGTCTCTCTCCACTGTGGATTCTACGATGTCTGACAAAGTCTGAGTGCTCAATGAAACTTTACCCGCACTCAGAGCATGTGGAAGGGCTCTCCCCTGTGTGGATTCTCTGATGTCTGATAAGGTGTGAGCGCCGACTGAAGCTTTTCCCGCACTCAGAGCACGTGTAGGGCGTCTCCCCGGTGTGGATTCTCTGATGTGTGATAAGGTTTGAGCGCCGATTGAAGCTTTTCCCGCACTCAGCGCATGTGTAGGGTGTCTCCCCTGTGTGGATTCTATGATGTGTGATAAGGGAAGAGCGATCACTGAAGCTTTTTCCGCACTCAGAGCATGTGTAGGGCATCTCCCCAGTGTGGATTCTCTGATGTGTGATAAGGTGTGAGCGCTGATTGAAGCGTTTCCCGCACTCAGAGCACGTGTAGGGCGACTTCCCTGTGTGGATTCTCTGATGTGTGATAAGGCTTGAGCGCTGACTGAAGCGTTTCCCGCACTCAGAGCACGTGTAGGGCGTCTCCCCTGTGTGGATTCTCTGATGTGTGATAAGGTTTGAGCGCTGACTGAAGCTTTTCCCACACTCAGAGCACGTGTAGGGCTTCTCTCCTGTGTGGATTCTCTGATGTGTGATAAGGCGTGAGGGCCAATTGAAGCTTTTCCCGCACTCAGCGCATGTGCAGGGCATCTCCCCTGTGTGGATTCTCTGATGTGTGATAAGGTGTGAGCGCTGACTGAAGCTTTCCCCGCACTTGTGGCATGTGTAGTGTGTCTCTTCCAAGTTGATTCTCTCATGTGTAATAAGGTCTGAGAGGCTACTGAAGTTCTCCTCTGGCCTCTGCTGAGTCTCAGAGGCTTTTACTGTTTCTCGGAGTGCACAACTCCTGGAAACATTCCCTTTGGGTCTTCCTGATAACGTTCCATGTGGTTCTCCTTGTTCAGCATCTTCCTGCTGGGGTTTCTGCTCCTCATTCTCACGCACCATCCTATCACCTGATGGGAGACAGAGAGAATCCAGACATAGGTCACTCCCTGCGCCTGAGAGAAAGGAAATCTCAGAGACAGGAATTTTAAAAGGGATGAACAAACCAAAATATGTGCAGGAGAGATCAATCCTATCAGGAGCTGATTTTCCCCAGAGGAGAGAGGAAGGGATCAGTTTTGGTCTGCATTTCACCAGAACATGCAGGGGAAAGTGGGATAAGGTAGGGATCTGCTGACAGTTGTTAGTCAGGATAGGTGGGAAGCCATGAGTGACATCTGCCTAATTATTCCACATCTGCAGGGAACAATCCTGAACAGGGTCTTTGTAGGGCATCCCAAATGTTTCCTGTATTCACGGACAGTTTTTGACTTGCTTTAACCAAGTCCTCACCTGTGAAGGCAGCTCTCGGGAGCACTTCTTTCTCAGAACCCTGGAGGTCCGGGACCCACGGCTCTTCCCCTCGTTCCAGCTGTGAGACCACATCAGGTTTGGAATTTAGAAACCCTACGCCAGGCAAAGGAAACCAGGAATTTCAGTGGAATTTGTGGGATACTTGTCACAAAGAATAGTCCATGGTTTTAAACTCTGATCTTTTTTAAGCAGTAACATCCCAAGACCAGCTTCCTTGGCTCCAAGTGGCAGGAGAATTATTATTATTATTATTAATCATACGCATTACCTGAGTGCCTAAGGACCAACTAACAGTGTGTCTCTGTTGTGCTAGGCACAGTACAAATGCAGAATAGTAGATGGCCCATGCTCTGAAGAATTTACAGTCTAAATACACAAGACAGACACAGCATGGGGGAAGGGGTAGACCCCTGTTAGAATGGTGATATTCAGGCCTGCTTGCAAAGCCTATATTTTAAGAACTTAGGTGTATTTTTATCACTTAGCTACTTAAAGGAATATGAAAACAAAGAATCAAAATCACAGTGTGCCTGTGTCTGGGCCTTCTCTCACTAGGATAGTCTGAGGCCTTGTTCTTAGGCTAAGGCCTTTGGCTAAGCAGCAGGGGCAGCCATAAGCTGGGAAGTGAAGGGTCACATCCTCACATCCCAAACCAGTCACACTGAAATAAGGTGCTATTGGGCTGTTAGGAAGACAGTCCTGTCTGGATCTTAAGATGGTTAAAGAAACCTTAACTTGATAGCATTCTGTCTGGCAAGAAATCACTTATCAATGGTTGTGGTTGTGAAACCCTCATTTCTGTATTGCTTTATCTTTATGGCCACCACTTTTACATTGTTAATCAGTCTGGTTCTCTAATTGTTTCTCTCTCCTGTATAATTAATGTTGCCAGGTGTAAGTTAATTAGGGTACTGGTTTATAATTGGTTAGAGCAGGAGTAGGCAACCTATGGCGGCACGAGTTGATTTTCAGTGGCACTCACACTGCCCAGGTCCTGGCCACCGGTCCAGAAGGCTCTGGATTTTAATTTAATTTTAAATGAAGCTTCTTTAACATTTTAAAAACCTTACTGACTTTACATACAGTAGTTTAATTATGTATTATAGACTTATAGAAAGAGACTTTCTAAAAACGTTAAAATGTATTATTGGCACATGAAATCTTAAATTAGAGTGAATAAATGAAGACTCAGCACATCACTTCTGAAAAGTGGCCGACGCCTGGGTTAGAGAATTAGTCACAATATGTTAGAATTGGTTAGTTAAATTTCAGCACAATGATTGGTTAAGGTATAGCTGAAAATATTACTCTATAAATGGGGTCAAACAGGAGGGGGGAAGAAAATTGGAATTATAGAATATCAGGGTTGGAAGGGACCTCAGGAGGTCATCTAGTCTCACCCCTGCTCAAAGCAGGACCAATCCCCAACTAAATCATCCCAGCCAGGGCTTTGTCAAGCCTGACCTTAAAAACCTCTAAGGAAGGAGATTCCACCACCTCCCTAGGGAACCCATCCCAGGGCTTCACCACTCTCCTAGTGAAATAGTGTTTCCTAATATCCAACCTAAAACTCCCTCATTGCAACTTGAAATCATTACTCTTTGTTCTGTCATCTGCTACCACTGAGAATAGTCTAGATGCATCCTCTTTGGAAATCCCCTTCAGGTAGTTGAAAGCAGCTATCAAATCCCCCCTCATTCTTCTCTTCTGCAGACTAAACAATCCCAGTTCCCTCAGCCTCTCCTCAGAAGTCATGTGTTCCAGTCCCTAACCATTTTGTTGCCCCCCGCTGGATGCTTTCCAATTTTTCCACATCCTTCTTAGAGTGTTGGGCCCAAAACTGGACACAGTGCTCCAGATGAGGCCTCATGAATGTCAAATGTTGGTTAGGGGGAGAAGGGGAACAGGGACACAGGCCAGGTTCTGCGGCATCAGAGCTGGGAAGGGAACACTGGGGAACAGACTGTATCGGCGCATAGAGATAAGCCCGACTGGTGTGAAGGGCTTCGGAATATGTAATCTTATAGGTGTAAAAATTGTACAGACTATACCACCCTGTGACATCATCAACGAAGTGCCCATTTGTGCCTGGGTAGGGGCCCTGCTCTGGGAGGGAGGATGCAGCAAGGACTCAGGATCGGTGGCCGGGGTCACTGTGCATAGGAGATGGGGAGGTTATGTGAGGAGGGGGGGTAATGAGTGGGAGAGGGAGGTCAAGAGTTAAAATAATAATATTTGGGAAAAAAAATGTATAATAAAGTGAAACTGAACAGAAATAAAACTGGAGTGGAGGCTCTAAAGCAACAAGGCTTCGGTAGGGATTCGGGGTTAAAGGTCTGGGATCCCCCACAGCTCCAGATCCCCAAACCTCTCCTCCCTCCCACTGACCCACCCAGCCCACTTCCTGGGTGCCCTTCCCCACACTCCCCTCCCCTTCTTCCCATTACTCTCAGCCAGCACCACCTCCCGGCACCTTGAGAACTTCTTGTATTTTCTCCTCGTCTCTCACAGCCTCCTACCTCCCAGCTGCTTCTTAGCTCTAACCCTGCACACACCCGCCCCATGTCCTGGCATATCTACTACCCCCGTTCTCTGTCCCTCCCACGGCTCGCTTATCCCTTCACCCATGGGATCCTGAACGGCAACATTACACACTCTCCTAAAAGAGCTCATCTGACTGTCACACAAGCCAGGCATGAGTCACACACCTATTTACTCAATTTAGAATTCTACAGGCAGCATATTTTCCTCTTAAAATCAGGAAAAGGCATGAAAGCGACAGTGATTAATGTAGTTATGAATGTAGCCAATAAGGATACATTCAATGCAATTTTAAAATGACTGACAGCACCAAAAAGGCACATGTCCAAAAATGGTACCAGTGGGTGGGAGATAAGGCAAAAAAAGGGGGGGCAAGGAAACTTGTCAAAACTTGTATGACGAATAAAGGTATGAAGTTATTACTGCTCAGGTTCTTCAGAGACCCCACAGCTTCTAATAACCCAGGGGACAGGACTCCTTACCCAGCGAGGTCACCGTCTCATAGTTCTCCTGCATGACATCCCAGTAGAGGGCTCTCTGAACAGGGTCCAGTAGTGCCCATTCCCCCTTGGTGAAATACACAGCCACCTCCTCGAAGGTCACCGGCCCCTGAAAGAGCAAGAGTCCAACACTCAGTACCTGCTGCCCCACTCACAACCCCACTATTCACGGAACAGCAGCACCAGGGAAATGGAAACCCCAGGAGACACATGTTAACAGAGTCCCACCCCACCTTGTCTAGAACAGACAGGCGGCATCAGAGGGTAGAAAGAGAGAAACTTTGTGTCTCCCAGCTGACAGACGGAGGCAGGGTCTTCACGTTTATCACATACCTATTAGCCAGAGCTTGATATAGGAGATGGGGCTGGCTCTGGACCCTACTAATGGCTCCCTGGTAGGAAACACTCTCCAAATAAAATATAAGAGAGAAAAGGGAAGTCAGTAGTAAAGAATATTAGTCAGAACAGGGGTAGACAACCTATGGCACGAGTGCTGAAGGCAGCACGAAAGCTGATTTTCCGTGGCACTCACAATGCCCGGGTCCTGGCCACCAGTCAGGGGGGGCTCTGCATTTTAATTTAATTTTAAATGAAGTTTCTTAAACATTTTAAAAGCCTTATTTACTTTACATACAACAATAGTTTAGTTATATATTATAGACAGAGAAACATCTTCTAAAAATGTTAAAATGTATTACTGGCACTTAAAACCTTAAATTACAGTGAATAAATGAAGACTTCTGAAAGGTTGCTCACCCCTGAGTTAGAAGGTCAGAATTATAGAAAATTGGTAAGGGAAGTGTGACGTTATTGATATAAATTGGGACCATATAGAACATGGGTTGCAACCAAGGTCCTGTAGTGGCACCAAATCTAATGTAAAGGGGGTCATATGAGGTGTCTAAGACCAGGTTATGGGTTGCTGGTTATGATTATGCTGTCTATATGTATGTATCATTTTGTAGTTGAAGTTATGAATATTGGCTCTATACTGTCTGTATTTCAAGCTGGTGGGAGACATTTTGTAGTTGAAGTTATGAATATTGGCTCTATACTGTCTGTATTTCAAGCTGGTGGGAGACATCGCAGACAAGTTGGTGTTAGCTCTGCCTAGCCTGCTTGATGGCCCATTAAGGACCATCAGCTACACAACTGACCCATGGAGAGAAGGCAGACACGCCTTGTGACTCAGCAAAGTATGCAGGGACTGGCCCATGTGACCCCAGACTCCATTTTGCTGTAATTTTCCACAGTAAGGACAAAGAGGTTCTTACACCTGGAAAAGCCTATATAAGGCTGATGCCTCATCTCCATCTTGTCTTCAATCCTGCTTCTACCTCTGGAGGGACTTTGCTACATGCTGAAGCTCTACACAAGGGACAGATGACCCATCCCAGCGGGGGATGTTCTCCAGAGACTTGATTTGAACCTGCAGTTTATGCCATCACTGCTACAAGCCTGAACTAAGAACTTTGCCATTACTGTATGTAATTGATTCCATTTAACCAATTCTACCTCTCATCTCTACCTTTTTCCTTTTATGAATAAACCTTTAGATTTTAAAGGATTGGCAACAGCGTGATTTGTGGGTAAGATCTGATGTGTATATTGACCTGGGTCTGGGGCTTGATTCTTTGGAATCGAAAGAACCTTTTTCTTTTATTGGGGTGTTGGTTTTCATAACCATTCCTCCCCGGGACGGGTGGCACTGGTGGTGATACTGGGAGACTGGAGTGTCTAAGGAAATTGCTCGTGTGACTTGTGGTTAGCCAGTGGGGTGAAACCGAAGTCCTTTTTGTCTGGCTGGTTTGGTTTGCCTTAGAGGTGGAAAAACCCCAGCCTAGGGCTGTGACTGCCCTGTTTGAGCAAGTGATCCTGAATTGGCACTCTCAGTTGGGTCCTGCCAGAACCGCATCGTCACAGGAAGCTATCAGAAATCAATGATCAATCAATGAAAATAAGAAGGAAGTTTTGAAAAGTATATTAATCCTAACAATGGTAGTGATAAATTACTAGACGGAAATGGCAGAATTATCAAAAATAATGCAGAAGAGGTAAGAGTGTTCAATAAGTGTTCTCTCCTGGATTTGGAGAAAAACAGATGCTGTACTTGTATCATAAGATTTTGGCACGACACTCCTTCCATTCCAAGAACTCACAAGGACATTAAACAGCAGCTATTACAGTTAGACATGTTTAAATAAGCAGGTCCAGATAACTTGTATCCAAGAGTTTTTAAAGACCTGGTGGAGGAGCGTGGTGGACTATTATTGTTGATTGTAATTAGGACTTGGAACACTGGGAAAATTCCAGAAGACTGGAATTAAGCTAATGCTGTGCCAATACTAAAAAGTGTAAAAGAGATGACCCAGCTAATTACAAGAGTGTCAGTCTGATATCAATACTGAGCAAAATAATGGAGCAGTCGATACTGGATTTCGTTAATAAAGAATTAAAGGAAAGTAATATAATTAGTACCTATTAACAAAGGTTTAGAGAAAATAGATCCTATCAAACTAACTGGATATCCTTATTAGATGAGATCAAAAGTTTGGTTGCAGCTAATATTATTGATGTAATATATCTAGACTTCTGTAAGGCATATGACTTGATTCAGCACAATATTTTGACTAAAAAACTAGAATGATACAAAATAAATACGGCACATTAAATAGATTAAAAACTGGGATTGTAAATGGGGAACCATGGTCAAGTGGATTTATTTCTAGCGGGTTCCCACAAGGATTGCTTTTTGCCCGTGTGCTATTTAACATTCTTATCAATGACCTAGAACAGAATATAAAATCATCACAGATGAAGTTTGCAGTACCACAAAGATTGCGGGTGGTGGTAACTAATGAAGTGGCAGTAGATTCAGGCTCCAGCACTGGGAGTCTGAGAAATTTTCCCAGCCCTGGCTGGAGGGTTATTTCCTGTTCCACAAAGAGGAGAAGTTCCATTCCCAAATCCCTTGAAATTAGGCCCTATCTGACACTACACCCCCATATTCATCATAGTGGTATGGTTATAATATGATTAGGACATAATTATGATGCATTTTGTGCAAGATGCGTCATGTGCTGAATATGATTATCCTATTTGTGTGCATGGATCATGTTTGTATTTGAAGTTATGGATATTGACTCTGTAGCTGTATTTCAAATGTGCTTATTCTGGGTAACACCCACAATGAGCCTTTCAGGTACAACAACGAAGAAGCCAGACAGAGCTGATGGCTTATCAACAAAGACAATGGACCGTGGAAGAGCTTAGCCTTCCTCTGAATGTTTCAGCCAGCCTATGAGTCATGGCTACTATGACTCAGCAGGACATGCTAGGACATGTGACTAGACCACATGACAACGAACTCCATTTTGGTACCTGTATTTTTCCACAAACTGGACTGGGAACTGAGTTTGGAACAAATGGTTCCCGCCATATGGAAAAGCTACATAAGGTGGGGTGTGACATCATCTCTTGGCCTCATTCCCACACAAGAGAACTCCTGGAAACATTTGAGGAACAAAGACTGAACTGGGGGAACTGCTGGTCCCAGGGTAAAGGGATTTCTAGCTTGTGTATGGAAACTTGGGGGACTGCTTGTACCATCAGTCAGGGTGAGAAATTGCTAATTCAAATTCTATCCATCTAGTATGTTAGGCTTAGTTTGAGTTTTGGTTATCTACTAAGTAATCTGCTTTGATCTGTTTGCTATCACTTAGAATTGTTGGGATACGTTAGGGTTCAGTAAAACAGCTGGGAAGCTGCTAATGTGCTGACATGCATTGGGGACAAAGGCATAAGCAGGCAGTAATTCTTTGCTTAACAAATAAGTTGCCATATTTTTCCTTTCTCTGTTGCTTGTAAGAATTGACATTGATGCAGCTGCATGAAGTGTAGTTGCTGGAATGAATGTCCTTTGTGTGAAAGAAAGTAAAAGAAATGTTATCTCCCCCTCCCTTCCTTTCCCAGCTACATAAACAAGCCCTGGCTTATGGCCCCTTCCTCCCTCCCCGAGAACTGCTCATTGACCCTTCCTCCATACCCCAAGAACTGCTGTTTAGGAAATTTGTGGCAACACGTTATTGCAAAGAACGGTATTTTCAAAGTAAAAACACCTCTATGATACTGTGACAGTGGATAGAGGTGGGTATACTAATTGTATGAGCGTTTCTACTACTTAATAAGGGGTTTTGGGGTGTTGTAACGGATGTAGGTCTTTACATACAAACTTAGATAAAAGGCATGTGATGTAACTAATCCAGTGCTTACTCGATAGTTGGGTCAAGGGGAACAAGTAACGCAATAAAGAAGCCTGTATTCATATCCGCCTCTGGATCAACCGGCTCCTTTTTTGTTCTAACAATCATTACTTCAAATCTACCTTTCTGCCATTAATAAACTTGTTTTATGCTTTATCTTAATCAGTGCATTTTGAGTGAAGAGTTTGGGAAAAGCTGAGCTTGGTTAGCACAGGCTTGTTGTGCACATCTTTCCCATATCGAGGAAGGCGAACTATATTAATGAGCTGACATTACAGAGATCCCTGTGCACTATAAGATGGGATAATTCTGAATTTATACTACAGCAAGTGTGCAAGGTTGGGGAGCTGGGAAATTGGCTGTTGTCGTCTATCTGTCCTTGAGCGGCTTAGGTAAAGCACTCAGGTAGCTTAGTTGGGTTTATGGCGCCACCTGCTGTCGTGTTGGGTGATAACAGGCCCTGGAGAGGCTGGCTGAATCTCCAGCAAAGCCGTGTGAGAAGGGCCAGCCCAGCTTGAGGGTTAGAGGGCACAGCGGTTCCCAGAAGCCCTCCCAGACTGCACCCCAGGGTGACAACCCATCACACCCTAAATTACACAAGTCTCAGCAGGTTTGTCACATCCTGTCTCCTCCCTTTCTCCACCCGAGATATTTCCTGCCTCCCACCACCTCCAGCAGCTCCTACCCTCCTATGCACGTACTGCTCCTCTCCCTCCAAGCAGAACCCACCACCAGCTCCCTGAGAATCCCTTACCTGAGCCAGCTCCATTGCAGCCATTTCCTTCCCTCTGGGAGGATGAAATGATCTGGAGCAAAACATGGACGTTAATCTGTAGCCTGCCATGACGAGAAGGGCAATGTGAGAGAATGCAGAGGGGGCTTTTGTCCATTCCACATGCTGATTCCCCCCCTGATTTTTCCCTGTTAATGGACACTCTAGGTTCTGCCACACTGTGAAGCACAGAGTGACCTTATTCCAGTACAGGCCTAGCCCCCTCCCACCAGGGTGTAACCCTCTGAGACATGGTGAAACCCTCCCAGTAACATCCTCTGTTATACTTACCAAGTTTGCAGACAATACCAAGGTGGGAGGGGTTTGAGCATCGGCCTGCTAAACCCAAGGCTGTGAGTTCAATCCTTGAGGGGGCCATTTAGGGATTTGGGGCAAAAATCTGTCTGGGGATTTGTCCTGCTTTGAGCAGGGGATTGGACTAGATACCTCTTGTGGTCCCTTCCAACCCTGATAT